>NW_028164706.1:0-187500 GCF_964263955.1 Coregonus lavaretus
TGTATAGAAGACACCTGTCCACACACTCAATCAAACAGACTCCAATCTCTCCACAATGGCCAAGACCAGAGAGCTGTGTAAGGACATCAGGGATAAAATTGTAGACCTGCACAAGGCTGGGATGGGCTACAGGACAATAGGCAAGCAGCTTGGTGAGAAGGCAACAACTGTTGGCGCAATTATTAGAAAATGGAAGAAGTTCAAGATGATGGTCAATCACCCTCAGTCTGGGGCTCCATGCAAGATCTCACCTCGTGGGGCATCAATGATCATGAGGAAGGTGAGGGATCAGCCCAGAACTACACGGCAGGACCTGGTCAATGACCTGAAGAGAGCTGGGACCACAGTCTCAAAGAAAAGCATTAGTAACACACTACGCCGTCATGGATTTTAAATCCTGCAGCGCACGCAAGGTCCCCCTGCTCAAGCCAGCGCATGTCTAGGCCCGTCTGAAGTTTGCCAATGACCATCTGGATGATCCAGAGGAGGAATGGGAGAAGGTCATGTGGTCTGATGAGACAAAAATATAGCTTTTTGGTCTAAACTCCACTCGCCGTGTTTGGAGGAAAAAGAAGGATGAGTACAACCCCAAGAACACCATCACAACCGTGAAGCATGGAGGTGGAAACATCATTCTTTGGGGATGCTTTTCTGCAAAGGGGACAGGACGACTGCACCGTATTGAGGGGAGGATGGATGGGGCCATGTATCGCGAGATCTTGGCCAACAACCTCCTTCCCTCAGTAAGAGCATTGAAGATGGGTCGTGGCTGGGTCTTCCAGCATGACAACGACCCGAAACACACAGCCAGGGCAACTAAGGAGTGGCTCCATAAGAAGCATCTCAAGGTCCTGGAGTGGCCTAGCCAGTCTCCAGACCTGAACCCAATAGAACATCTTTGGAGGGAGCTGAAAGTCTGTATTGCCCAGCGACAGCCCCGAAACCTGAAGGATCTGGAGAAGGTCTGTATGGAGGAGTGGGCCAAAATCCCTGCTGCAGTGTGTGCAAACCTGGTCAAGACCTACAGGAAACGTATGATCTCTGTAATTGCAAACTAAGGTTTCTGTACCAAATATTAAGTTCTGCTTTTCTGATGTATCAAATACTTATGTCATGCAATAAAATGCAAATTCATTACTTAAAAATCATACAATGTGATTTTCTGGATTTTTGTTTTAGATTCCGTCACTCACAGTTGAAGTGTACCTATGATAAAAATTACCGACCTCTACATGCTTTGTAAGTAGGACAAACCTGCAAAATCGGCAGTGTATCAAAGACTTGTTCTCCCCACTGTATATATATTTTTTACTTTCTCAAATCATCAATAGCCTGTAGTCACATCATGCAGCCCATATATGTTTTGATTTCTAAGAAATTCTAAGATTTGATCATTGACAACTTAAGTTGCCAAATAACTATCTATCGTATAGGACCTGTTTCAAATGATCACTTTTACGCTCAACATAGTCACTTCATATGCGCACTCCCACCGGAATGGAATATATTTTCTATTTTATTCAGCTAAGTTCAATTATATTCTACTTACTAAAAAATCATATAATATAAAAGAATGCCATGTGATTCTAAGCATATCTTGTCAGCTAAATGAACAAGCCTATAGCCAATTGCATGGAGCATAGTCAGGTAACATACAGTCGGCCAACTCACATTCTGTTCTTCTGAAATACATTTTCTTCATATCATGTTTCTTTAGACCTGCATAAAATAATGGATTTATTGTGATGGTGTATATAACAATTATTTATTATACTTTTTAAAATGTAGATGTTCCAAAGGCGTGCATCAGCGTCTTGGACTGTATGCAGCTTGTAGTCTATGCGTGGAGGCCTGGAGATGCGAAACGTTTTTTAATCTTAACGAACGGTCAATTACCGTGAGACCGGCAGCTTTTGCATGACAATAACCATCTGACAAAATATAATGGCCGCCACAGCCCTAGTCACACTCATTTGGCTTAGGTATTGCTCTAAGATAGAGACACGTCAAGTTTTATTTCAAGTTCCAAAATACTGTAATGCAACTGCCCTGAACCCGACCTTTCATTTCCTGTTTCCTGCTTCCTAGATTGTGTCCCTGGTCCAACAAGGGGAGGAAAAGAGATGTAGAGGATGAGAGGAGATTTAAATGAGGCGGAGGGTAACCGGAGCAAAGAGGTCATTATAGCTGATGTAGGAAAGGATGAGAGATGTAGATGGGTAGCATGTGAGGAGAGACGAGGAGAAAACAACATGAAGAGGGTCGTTTTCATCTCTGGGTTTGTGGTCTTCGTTGACTGACTGTCTTTCACTCTCTCTGTGTGTGTGTGTGTGTGTGTATTGTAGTGGTCAGTAAACCTAACGACTGCATCTTCCCCTATGACTTAATGGGCACTGTAAAGAAGGTGAGTGATAACAACACGCTGTGGTTCCTCTGATCCTGTTCAACTGTTCAATGCTTCCCTCTCCTCCTTGAATGAATCACTGATCTGTCTCTATCTCTCTCTCTCTCTCTCTCTCTCTCTCTCTCTATCTCTCTCTTCTCTCTCTCTCTCTCTCTCTCTCTCTCTCTCTCTCTATCTCTCTCTCTCTCTCTCTCTCTGTCTCTGTCTCTCTCTATCTCTCTCTCTCTCTCAATTAAATTAAATTACATTTAAGTTAAGAGCTTTATTGGCATGGGAAACGTGTGTTAACATTGCCAAAGCAAGTGAAGTAGATAGTAAACAAAAGTGAAATAAACAATAAATATTAACAGGAAACATTACACTCAGAAGTTCCAAAAGAATAAAGACATTTATTTCAAATGTAAATATATGTATATATACAGTGTTGTAACAATGTTTAAATAGTTAAAGTACAAATGTGAAAATAAATAAATATGGGTTGCATTTACAATGGTGTTTGTTCTTCACTGGTTGCCCTTTTCTTGTGGCAACAGGTCATAAATCTTGCTGCTGTGATTGCACACTGTGGTATTTCACCCAGTAGATAAGGGAGTTTATCAAAATTGGTTTGTGGGTCTGTGTAATCTGAGGGAAATATGTGTCTCTAACATGGTCATACATTTGGCAGGAGGTTAGGAAGTGCAGCTCAGTTTCCACCTCATTTTGTGGGCAGTGTGCACATAGCCTGTCTTCTCTTGAGAGCCAGGTCTGCCTTCGGCGGCCTTTCTCAATAGCAAGGCTATGCTCACTGAGTCTGTACATAGTCAAAGCTTTCTTTAAGTTTGGGTCAGTCACAGTGGTCAGGTATTCTGCCACTGTGTACTCTCTGTTTAGGGCCAAATAGCATTCTAGTTTGCTCAGTTTTTTTGTTAATTCTTTCCAATGTGTCAAGTAATTATCTTTTTGTTTTCTCATGATTTGGTTGGGTCTAATTGTGTTGTTGTCCTGGGGCTCTGTGAGGTCTGTTTGTGTTTGTGAACAGAGCCCCAGGACCAGCTTGCTTAGGGGACTCTTCTCCAAGTCAATCTCTCTGTAGGTGATGACTTTGTCATGTAAGGTTTGGGAATCGCTTCCTTTTAAGTGGTTATAGAATTTAACTGCTCTTTTGTGGATTTGGATAATTAGCGCGTATTGGTCTAATTCTGCTCTGCATGCATTATTTGGTGTTTTACGTTGTACATAGAGGATATTTGTGTTTGTTTGGTGTTTGTTCCATTTTGTGAATTCTTGGTTGGTGAGCGGACTCCAGACCTCACAACCATAAAGGGCAATGGGTTCTATAACTGATTCAAGTATTTTTTAGCCAGATCCTAATTGTTGTGTCAAATTGTATGTTCCGTTTGATGGCATAGAAGACCCTTCTTGCCTTGTCTCTCAGAGCGTTCACAGCTTTGTGGAAGTTACCTGTGGTACTGATGTTTAGGCCGAGGTGTGTATAGATGGAATTTATATTTGTGGTCCTGGCAACTGGACCTTTTTTTGGAACACCATTATTTTAGTCTTACTGAGATTTACTGTCAGGGCCCAGGTCTGACAGAATCTGTGCAGAAGATCTAGGTGCTGCTGTAGCCCTCCTTGGTTGGGGACAGAAGCACCAGATCATCAGTAGACATTTGACTTCAGATTCTAGTAGGGTGAGGCCCGGTGCTGCAGACTGTTCTAGTGCCCTTGCCAATTCGTTTATATATATGTTGAAGAGGGTGGTGTTTTTTGGGGTGATATCCTTTAGGGTCCGGGCGAAGGTGGGCACTGCTGCCTTGTATAGGTGGACCTGGTCATAAAGGCTGTTCACGTCCAGGGTGGAGTGGTGGGCCAGGTAGACATTTGGTTTTGATGCACAGTCACGGGAAATACTTGCGTTTACCCGCTGTAAAGGATAAAGTAATCCTTCTAACCCCCCCCCCCCCCCCCCCCCCCCCCAAATTGTAAAGTGGTTATCCCACTGGCTATAGGGTGAACGCACCAATTTGTGAGTCGCTCTGGCTAAGAGCGTCTGCTAAATGACGTTAATGTGCCCTTGAGCAAGGCACTTAACCCTAATTGCTCCTGTAAGTCGCTCTGGATAAGAGCGTCTGCTAAATGACTAAAATGTAATGTAAATGTATGGTAGCAGGGTGGAAGTATTTTCGTTGTAGCAGGGTTGAGATAACAACTTTTGCGTTGGGGAAAGTAGAATAAGCTTTTTCTATCACTCCCTTGAGTGATGTGGCCACCCTTTCCTGCTGTGTTCTCAGGTCGTTTGTGCCTGTGTGTATTATTATGTGGCTGGGTGATCCTAGTCGGTCCTCAGACAGAAGTTTTAGGGCGCGCTGGTGTTTGGACACCAGAGTTTAGACACTGTGTGTTTGGGAAAAAGTGTATTTTCTTGTATGTATTTCCCGTTTGAGTCCATAAGGAGTATATTTCTGTGGCTTGTGTATGTCCTCAGTGGGTGTGGGGGGGGGGGGGGGGGGTCGTCAGGAGGGCTATCAGGGTGGCTGACGGGGGGTTTCTCAGAGGGGGTGGGATCCCCTGGGCTTGGGTTCTTCGTCTGTTTGTCTGGCTGTGATGTCGAGGCTATGGTCAGGGTCTAGGGTGTACTGTTCTGCTGCGGTGCAATACTTTGGTCAGGATCTGAGGTGGGCTGTTCTGCTGGCTTCTCTGCAGGGGGTGGCCAGCTCTATAACGGGTTGTTCTCTGTCATCCGTTATCGTTCTCTACCTTCTCCTCCAGCACTCTGATCCTCTCCTCTAGTGCTCTGTTCTTCTCCTGTTGATGTTGTCTCACCACAGTGCAGATATGTCTCTCTCCACCATTTGTCTGTTATCACTCACTGTCTGTATGGACCTTTCTCCCCCAATAGGTTTCTATGATTGTGTGTAGTAATTCATATTCTCTCCCCAATAGGTTTCCATGATACGTTTGTGTTGATGCTGGACTTCAACAGTCTGTACCCCTCCATCATCCAAGAGTTCAACATCTGCTTCGATCTCGCTCGCTCTCTGTCTCTCTCTCTCTGTCTCTCTCTCTCTCTCTCTCTCTCTCTCTCTCTCTCTCTCTCTCTCTCTCTCTCTCTGTGTCTCTCTCTCTCTCTGTCTCTCTCTCTCTCTCTCTGTCTGTCTGTTTCTGTCTCTCTCTCTCTCTCTCTCTCTCTCTCTGTCTCTCTCTCTCTCTCTCTCTCTCTCTCTCATCTCTCTCTCGCTCTCTCTCTCTCTCTCTCTCTCTCTCTCTCTCTCTCTCTCTCTCTCTCTCTCTCTCTCTCTCTCTCTCTGTGTCTCTCTCTCTCTCTCTCTGTGTGTCTCTCTCTCTGCAGTATGACATCCGTCAGAAGGCGCTGACAGCTAACAGTGTGTACGGCTGTCTGGACTTCAGCCGCTTCTATGCCAAACCACTGGCCGTGCTCGCACACACAAGGGCCGAGAGGTGAGTCTGACACAAGGGCCGAGAGGTGAGTCTGACACAAGGGCAGAGAGGTCGACATCTAGAGTATGAAATGTGGGGCAAATACCACTAGAGGGCACTCTAAGACCACAAATACACACACACCACTAGAGGTTGTGACAGTATCTGTACTTGTTCTTGTAGTCTCAGACACAGGAGGGGATGCTGAAGAGTGACATACAGCTGGTCAGGGTTCTCCCCAGGATTTATTTTACCAAGGTAGCCCTGCTGAGAACGCGGTGGGGACTCAGAGATTTTTGTGTTTTTTTAACACCTGTAACTGCCATTTCCTGCAAGCTAGAGCAAAAAATGGCCTTAAATTATAACATTTACATCATTTAGCAGACGCTCTTATCCAGAGCGACTTACGGTTAGTGAGTGCATACATTATTATTTTTTAATACTGGCCCCCCGTGGGAATCGAACCCACAACCCTGGCGTTGCAAACGCCATGCTCTACCAACTGAGCTACATCCCTGCCGGCCATTCCCTCCCATACCAATTGTGCGCCGCCCCATGGGTCTCCCGGTCGCGGCCGGCTACGACAGAGCCTGGATTCGAACCAGGATCTCTAGTGGCACAGCTAGCACTGCGATGCAGTGCCTTAGACCACTGCGCCACTCGGGAGACATAACAAATAAAAGATATATATATATATTTTTTAAAATAGTTGCACAGTCAGTCTACAAGGTGGCCCAGCGACCCTCTTACATTCTTTGGGCAGAACCCTGCCAATAGACACGCGCACACAAACACGCACACACACAGTGACATAAAGTTAACATTTTAGTTTTACCTGTAACAGGACACCACACACACTACAGTGAGGGAAAAAGGTATTTGATCCCCTGCTGATTTTGTACGTTTGCCCACTGACAAAGACATGATCAGTCTATAATTTTAATGGTAGGTTTATTTGAACAGTGAGAGACAGAATAACAACAAAAAAATCCAGAAAAAACGCATGTCAAAAATGTTATAAATTGATTTGCATTTTAATGAGGGAAATAAGTATTTGACCCCTCTGCAAAACATGACTTAGTACTTGGTGGCAAAACCCTTGTTGGCAATCACAGAGGTCAGATGTTTCTTGTAGTTGGCCACCAGGTTTGCACACATCTCAGGAGGGATTTTGTCCCTCTCCTCTTTGCGGATCTTCTCCAAGTCATTAAGGTTTCGAGGCTGACGTTTGGCAACTCGAACCTTCAGCTCCCTCCACAGATTTTCTATGGGATTAAGGTCTGGAGACTGGCTAGGCCACTCCAGGACCTTAATGTGCTTCTTCTTGAGCCACTCCTTTGTTGCCTTGGCCGTGTGTTTTGGGTCATTGTCATGCTGGAATACCCATCCACGACCCATTTTCAAGGCCCTGGCTGAGGGAAGGAGGTTCTCACCCAAGATTTGACAGTACATGGCCCCGTCCATCGTCCCTTTGATGCGGTGAAGTTGTCCTGTCCCCTTAGCAGAAAAACACCCCCAAAGCATAATGTTTCCACCTCCATGTTTGACGGTGCTGATGGTGTTCTTGGGGTCATAGGCAGCATTCCTCCTCCTCCAAACACGGCGAGTTGAGTTGATGGCAAAGAGCTCGATTTTGGTCTCATCTGACCACAACACTTTCACACAGTTCTCCTCTGAATCATTCAGATGTTCATTGGCAAACTTCAGACGGTCCTGTATATGTGCTTTCTTGAGCAGGGGGACCTTGCGGGCGCTGCAGGATTTCAGTCCTTCACGGCGTAGTGTGTTACCAATTGTTTTCTGGGTGACCATGGTCCCAGCTGCCTTGAGATCATTGACAAGATCCTCCCGTGTAGTTCTGGGCTGATTCCTCACCGTTCTCATGATCATTGCAACTCCACGAGGTGAGATCTTGCATGGAGCCCCAGGCAGAGGGAGATTGACAGTTATTTTGTGTTTCTTCCATTTACGAATAATCGCACCAACTGTTGTCACCTTCTCACAAAGCTGCTTGGCGATGTTCTTGTAGCCCATTCCAGCCTTGTGTAGGTCTACAATCTTGTCCCTGACATCCTTGGAGAGCTCTTTGGTCTTGGCCATGGTGGAGAGTTTGGAATCTGATTGATTCATTGCTTCTGTGGACAGGTGTCTTTTATACAGGTAACAAGCTGAGATTAGGAGCACTCTCTTTAAGAGTGTGCTCCTAATCTCAGCTCTTTACCTGTATAAAAGACACCTGGGAGCCAGAAATCTTTCTGATTGAGAGGGGGTCAAATACTTATTTCCCTCATTAAAATGCAAATCAATTTATAACATTTTTGACATGCGTTTTTCAGGATTTTTTTGTTGTTATTCTGTCTCTCACTGTTCAAATAAACCTACCATTAAAATTATAGACTGATCATTTCTTTGTCAGTGGGCAAACGTACAAAATCAGCAGGGGATCAAAATACTTTTTTCCCTCACTGTACGCCTGTGTTCATGTAATGATCTCTGAAAATACCCTCCGTCAGCTCAGTGGTGTTCCAGTGATCCTCAGGGAGCTGTTTATTGTGATCCCCTTACAGCCGCATTGTGTTCCCTAATAGAGGTCAGGGCTTGTGTGTGAGGGGGCTGTGTGAGATTGAGTGACTGATACAGGTATCATTAACAGGTGTAATATGTAGATCCCTTCCAGTTGACCTCTGTATCTGTGTAGCCCTGAGCCTAGGGTTTGGTGTTAGCCTATAGCTTCATTTCACCCTTCATTCTTTGACAGTAGGTAGAATAGATGGGACCAGCCTAAGCCCAGGGCAATCCTTTCCTATATACTTATTTTAAGAGCTGAGATGTACACAGGATTCTCCCCTTCTATAGAATTGGAGTAGGTTCTAGTTCTATGGTTAATTCAATCCCTACTCAATGGTATAAACTCTAGAATAGAACACTGAAAATAAACGACTTCTGAGAAGTCACTTTGAAAAAGAGACCTTGACTCCGATTAGACTTCTGACGGTTGAATGCCAAGTAGTTAGTTTCCAGTGATTGGGAGCCAACAAGGGCAGCTGGGTGTTTGTAGTGTGGTTTCTAGTGTATTTATACACGTCTGAAACCCCATAGCAGTCCTGTATCACCATACCCACACTCACAACCCTCATCAATTTAATCGTCCCGTTTGCGCTTTCCTTTTATAATCTGATTTAGGGCTTTTGTTTATTTATGAACATTACATGACACCACTGACCTAGAATGCTTTGCTTATAAAGGCCTTTTCGCGGCTCCCTTTCTGGTCCTTCATCATGTGTGCATGAGTGCGTGCATCTTTCTCTCACTCTTGTCTGAGCCAAGGCCTTACCCCTCTGGGAATAGTGGGTCAGGCCTGGGGCCACGGTGAGTTTTCAGCCCAGGGAAGGGTCAAGATGCTGGGGCTTAGGAGGGGATGACAGCCCCCTGGCTCTGGATGTTCTGGTCCGATTTATAGGTTAGTGGGGAAATGTCCCTCCGTTATCTCCAGGCTTCTGCCAAGCCTCACTCGCATTGGTGGGTTTGTGTATGTGGGCGTGTTCCAGTGTGTGTGTGAGCAGAGAGGGACAACTCTGCTGTCTGAACTCTGGCCTTTCTAGGGAATGTGTGGTATTAGGAGAGATGAGACAGAGTGGATAGGGAGCATTAAGGGGAAGGGTTTGGGGTTACATGGCTCAGGGTCCGGCAAGGATTGATGTCCCACAATGTGTTATTTTTGGTTCATTTGTGTGGTAGCCAGAGCAAGGGGTAGGGGAGGGCACATACCTGATGTTGTAATGTACAATCACACATTGGCACAATGGTTATTTTGGATAGGTTAGTGGTGAAGGGAATTAATTAGTAACATGGTATAGTAGTGAGGAGATAACAGCCGCAGGGGGTTCTGTCTGTCTGTCTTTGTCGGTGTGTCTGTCTTTCTATGGGAGCTGTTAATGGTTTTGGAGCGCTAGTTAGTTTGACCTCTGACCGTGTGTGTGCGTGCATGAGTGTGGTAGGGGCATATTTCAGGAGTGCAAAGGACCCCATAAACCCATTATGTTGTAATTGAATCCCTGACTGTCCTTGTTTTAAAAACAGACCGACAGAAGCCTGTAGCTTACATTAGTGAGGTCAGAGGGAAGGTGGAAGGAAAGGCTAGGGCCATGGGTCAGGGCTAAGAGAGTAGAATGAAAGGAGAGGGATGGTACTAGGGGACGGTTGTTATAGGGGCTATGGGTGTTCAGGGTTAATCCTCTGTGTGTGTGATGAGCTCTGGGTAAATACTGTTCCCTGTACTCACAGTTGTGTTGTTACAATCACTAAATCCATTTATATGTTTCCCAGAATTAGAAATGGATGTACTGTACTTCATATATTAGTTGACCACATCACTCTCCCTTGGAGTGCTGCAGAGATGGTTGACCTTCTGGAAGGTTCTCCCATCTCCACAGAGGAACTCTAGAGCTCTGTCAGAGTGACCATCGGGTTCTTGGTCACCTCTGTGACCAAGGCCCTTCTCCCTCGATTGCTCAGTTTGACCAGGCGGCCAGCTCTAGGAAGAGTCTTGGTGGTTCCAAATTTCTTCCATTTAAGAATGATGGAGGCCACTGTGTTTTTGGGGACCTTCAATGTTGCAGACATTTTTTGGTACCCTTCCCCAGATCTGTGACTCGACACAATCCTCTCTCAGAGCTCTACGGACAATTCCTTCGACCTCATGGCTTGGTTTTTGCTCTGACATGCAGACAAAAACCAAGCCAGACAGGTGTGTGCCTTTCCAAATCATGTCCAATCAATTGAATTTACCACAGGTGGACTCCAATCAAGTTGTAGAAACATCTCAAGGATGATTAAATGGAAACCAATCAGGCCTTTATGGTTGAGTGGCCAGACGGAAGCCACTTCTCAGTAAAAGGCACATGACAGCCCACTTGGTGTTTGCCAAAAGGCACCTAAAGGACTCTCAGACCATGAGAAACAAGATTCTCTGGTGTGACGAAACGAAGATTGAACTCTTTGGCCTGAATGCCAAGTGTCACGTCTGGAGGAAACCTGGCACCATCCCTACGGTGAAGCATGGTGGTGGCAGCATCATGCAGTGTGGATGTTTTTCAGCGGCAGGGACTGGGAGACTAGTCAGGATCGAGGTAAAGATGAACGGAGCAAAGTATAGAGAGATCCTTGATGAAAACCTGCTCCAGAGCTCTCAGGACCTCAGACTGGGGTGAAAGTTCACCTTCCAACAAGACTACGACCCTAAGCACACAGCCAAGACAACGCAGGAGTGGCTTCGGAACAAGTCTGAATGTCCTTGAGGGGCCCAGCCAGAGCCCGGACTTGAACCCGATCTAACATCTCTGGAGGGACCTGAAAATAGCTGTGCAGCGATGCTACCCATCCAACCTGACAGAGTTTGAGAGGATCTGCAGAGAAGAATGTGAGAAACTCCCCAAATATACAGGCTTGTGCCTCCAAGCCTCCAAGCTTGTGGCGTCATATCCAAGAAGACTCAAGGCTGTAATCGCTGCCAAAGGTGCTTCAACAAAGTAATGAGTAAAGGGTCTGAATACTTATGTAAACGTAATATTTCCTGAGGACTGAGGTTGGGAGAAGTAAAAATAAGAGGGGAGGTGAGAGAGGGAGAGAGAGGGAGAGAGAGATGGATACTCTTCCATTGAAATCCTTGGGTGGGTCCAAAGTGTAAAACAATTATTTTTGTTTGAAAAAGCAAATGTATTTAATAAAGAAACCGGAAATACCTTATGTTCAGAAGTATTCAGACCCTTTGCTATGAGATTCGAAATTGAGCTCAGGTGCATCCTGTTTCCATTGATCATCCTTGAGATGTTTCTACAACTTGATTGGAGTCCACCTGTGGTAAATTCAGTTGATTGGACATGATTTGGAAAGGCACACACCTGTATATATAAGGTCCCACAGTTGACAATGCATGTCAGAGCAAAAACCAAGCCATGAGGTCGAAGGAATTGCCCGTAGAGCTCCGAGACAGGATTGTGTCGAGGCACAGATCTGGGGAAGGGTACCAAAACAATTCTGCAGCAATGAAATTCCCCAAGAACAAAGTGGCCTCCATCATTCTTAAATGGAAGAAGTTTGGAACCACCAGGACTCTATCTAGAGCTGGCCGTCCGTCCAAACTGAGCAATCAGGGGAGAAGGGCCTTGGTCAGGGAGGGGACCAAGATCCCGATCGTCACTCTGACAGAACTCCAGAGTTCCTCTGTGGAGATGGGAGAACCTTCCAGAAGGACAACCATCTCTGCAGCACTCCACCAATCAGGCCTTTATGGTAGAGTGGCCAGATGGAAGCTACTCCTCAGTAGGCACATGACAGCCCGCTTGAATACTTTCCGAATGCACTGTATATTTTAGGGCTGGGCGATATGGCCAAAATATTATATCACTATATTTTTTCACATTTGTGATGGTATTGTATGTTTTTGAATAATAAAAGTTATACATTTGCTTTATGAGTTGTGCATGGCACTAAGGTGGCAACACATACATTCTAAGTGATTTCAATGGGGCTTTCTCCATTCTGATTTGTTTTATACTGTTCAATCAAATGTCAACCAAAAGTTGATCTCATTTGAGATCATTTCCACACTGCCAGTTAGGGCTGCACGAAATCTAGGCCTTGTTTTTAACCAAATATTGCAATTGTGATTTGATTTGCAATTTAGATCAAAACACTTGGGTGAACTGTTGGAATCATTATTCTAATTCTATAGTTAGAATGTAATAGTGGGTATTTTGAATACATTTTAACGTTATTTAGCAGACACTCTTATCCAGAGCGACTTACATTTAAAAAAAAATCATACTGGCCCCCCGTGGGAATCAAACCCACAACCCTGGCGTTGCAAACACCATGCTCTACCAACTGAGCTACATCCCTGTCGGCCATTCCCTCCCCTACCCTGGATGATGCTGGGCCAATTGTGCGCCGCCCCATGGGTCTCCCGTTCACGGCCGGCTACGACAGAGCCTGGATTCGAACCAGGATCTCTAGTGGCACAGCTAGCACTGCGATGCAGTGCCTTAGACCACTGCACCACTCGGAAGGTGTGACTACAGTGTTGTTTGACATGACAGCTAATGAAAAAGCCAGGGAGGCGTTCATAGAATTACGAATTAGAATACTAATAGGATCTCTATTGTGACAGGGTAGGAACCAAAGTGTTGGTCAATGTTTCCCAGGGGAGTGGGACCGTAACTTTCACTACATTAAATGTTTTCTATTACTTCAGCTAACATATTCGAGCTTTGCCTATTCCTCTCTGATTTAGAATATACTGTTGCACAAACAACGTACTGTCCATCACTGGCATCAGGCTGTAGCTAGCTACGTTTGCTCTGATTTTAGTACATTTATTAACTAGCTAACTAGCGATTAGCATTAGCGGCTAATACGATTTATTTTAGCCACAACTTGCTAAGAAAATACAAACTAGCTGTTTGCGTACAGTAAGATACACAAACTAATAGTGTAATTATAGAATACTTGTGGATTTTATAGTGAAGTAGATTGCAACATCGTTGTCATCAACATATTGTTGCATCTGCTGCATTGACCATGCAGACTGTAGAGTGAAGGGTCGGCAAATGATCTCATGGTAGAGCAACAACAACTGTGCTTCTTGAGTGAAGGGCGGGGCTTGGGGAGAGAGGAGGAGGAAACTTTTAAAACGGAGTGGCGTATCACATTTAACAAACCAAACATTGAAATACCATTATAGAAGGTCAAATAAAAACCCAAACCGGTCTGTGCATCAATACCGGTATATTGTGAAATACGGTATACCGCCCCACCCAAATATATTTTTTATAAAATAATCTTTGAGAAATAACAATCACCTAAATAAAAGCTAGGTCAGGGAGAATTGCAAATTCCATAAACAATGAATTTAGCAGTATATATTTTGTTATTATGTTTGAGCAAAAGGACACAGCATTAGCCATGGCATAATGCATAGAATTGCAGGAAATTAGCTTTAAAAACGTCACAATTCTCTCAGCTCTAGGGCGGAATATGTAGAATCGCAGGACATTTGCTTTAAAACGGCAACATTGTCTCTCGGCTGCATGTCAAAATGTGTAGAATTGCATGAAATTAGCATTAAAACTGCAAAACATTTCTCTCAGCTCCATGGAGGAATGTATAGAATTGCAGGAAATTGGCAGAAAAATATGACAATTTCTCTACACCGGCAAGATGGGGGACCTCCTAAAATGTAAACAAAAATTCAGCCACGCCGACCGTGCCCCTGCCACGCCCCTTTTTGATCCAGAAAAAACCCTGATACTGCAGTTTAGGGGAAGACGCAATGAAAAAGAGTGAAAGATGAGAAGAAAAGAGAAGACAAGATTGAGTGTAACGTAACTGGCTTCACAGTAGTCCAATCGTAGTGTAGGTGTGTAAACAGAACAGCCTGTCCCTGTGGCAGCACTCTGCTTGTTTATTATCTCTGAGTGGTGTCATGCTTGTTCAGGGGTGGGTGGGTGTCTGTGAGGTCTATGTGCGGTGGTTAGTACAGTCGTCAGTTTGGACACCACACACACACACACACACACACACACACATTCCGGAGTCATTTTCAGATGACTAGTCTTTCAACAGGGTGGCTCCTTGAGCGGTCCATCCTGTGGTCACAGACAGCAGATGGAGAACTGGCTAAATACCACCAGACCACCAAGCATCGATTACATCAACACTACCTCACCTCCTCTCTCTCCTTCCCTTCATCTCTTCCTTCATCTCATCCCCTCTTTTCTTCCACTACTTTCTTTCTCTTTATTCACTGCCTCTGTCTCTCCTTCTGAGTTTGAATTTTTTTGGGCAGTTTGAGGGCACTTTCCTAAATAACAACAGTACATACAGTGAATTTGAAAAGTATTCAGACCTCTTGACCTTTTCCACATTTTGTTACGTTATAAAAAAATACAACAAAATCTACACACAATACCCCATAAAGCAAAAACTGGTTTTTAGATGTTGTTGCAAGTTTATTAAACATAAAAAATGGAAATATCACATTTACATAAGTATTCAGAACCTTTACTCAGTACTTTGTTGAAGCGCCGTTGGCAGTGATTACAGCCTAGAATCTTCTTGGGTATGACGCTACAAGCTTGGCACACCTGTATTTGTGGAGTTTCTCCCATTCTTCTCTGCAGATCCTCTCAAGCTCTGTCAGGTTGGATGGGGAGCGTTGCTGCACAGCTACTTTCAGGTCTCCAGAGATGTTCGATCAGGTTCAAGTCCGGACTCTGGCTGGGCCAGTCTGAGGTCCTGAGCGCTCTGGAGCAGGTTTTCATCAAGGATCTCTCTGTACTTTGCTCCGTTCATCTTTACCTCGATCCTGACTGGTCTCCCAGTCCCTGCCGCAGAAAAACATCCCCACAGTATGATGCTGCCACCACCACCATGCTTCACCGTAGGGATGGTGCCACGTTCCTCCAGATGTGACGCTTGTCATTCAGGCCAAAGAGTTCAATCTTAGTTTCATCAGACCAGAGAATCTTGTTTCTCATGGTCTGAGAGTCCTTTAGGTGCCTTTTGGCAAACTCCAAGTGGGCTGTCATGTGCCTTTGACTGAGGAGTGGCTTCCGTCTGGCCACTCTACCATAAAGGCCTGATTGGTGGATTTCTGCAGAGATGGTTGTCCTTCTGGAATGTTCTCCCATCTCCACAGAGGAACTATGCAGCTCTGTCAGAATGACCATCGGGTTCTTGGTCACCTCCCTAACCACGGCCCTTCTCCCCTGATTGCTCAGTTTGGCTGGGCGGCCAGCTCTAGGAAGAGTCTTGGTGGTTCCAAACTTCTTCCATTTAAGAATGATGGAAGCCACTGTGTTCTTGGAGACCTTCAATGCTGCCAAAAAATGTTTGGTACCCTTCCCCAGATCTGTGCCTCGACACAATCCTGTCTCGGAGCTCCATGGACAATTCCTTCGACCTCATTGCTTGGGTTCTGCTCTGACATGCACTGTCAACTGTGGGACCTTATATAGACTGGTGTGTGCCTTTTACAAATCATGTCCAATCAATTGAGTTAACCACACAGGTGGACTCCAATCAAGTTGTAGAAACATCTCAAGGATGATCAATGGATACAGGATGCACCTGAGCTCAATTTCGAGTTTCATAGCAAAGGGTCTGAATACTTATGTAAATAAGGTATTACATTTTACATTTACATTTTAGTCATTTAGCAGACGCTCTTATCCAGAGCGACTTACAGGAGCAATTAGGGTTAAGTGCCTTGCTCAAGGGCACATTAACGTCATTTAGCAGACGCTCTTAGCCAGAGCGACTCACAAATTGGTGCGTTCACCCTATAGCCAGTGGGATAACCACTTTACAATTATTATAGAAGGATTACTTTATCCTATCCCAGGTATTCCTTAAAGAGGTGGGGTTTCAAATGTCTCCGGAAGGTGGTGAGTGACTCCGCTGTCCTGGCGTCGTGAGGGAGCTTGTTCCACCATTGGGGTGCCAGAGCAGCGAACAGTTTTGACTGGGCTGAGCGGGAACTATGCTTCCGCAGAGGAAGGGGAGCCAGCAGGCCAGAGGTGGATGAACGCAATGCCCTCGTTTGGGTGTAGGGACTGATCAGAGCCTGAAGGTACAGAGGTGCCGTTCCCCTCACTGCTCCATAGGCAAGCACCATGGTCTTGTAGCGGATGCGAGCTTCAACTGGAAGCCAGTGGAGTGTGCGGAGGAAGGGGGTCACGTGAGAGAACTTGGGAAGGTTGAACACCAGACGGGCTGCGGCATTCTGGATGAGTTGTAGGGGTTTAATGGCACAGGCAGGGAGGCCAGCCAACAGCGAGTTGCAGTAGTCCAGCCGGGAGATGACAAGTGCCTGGATTAGGACCTGTGCCGCTTCCTGTGTAAGGCAGGGTCGTACTCTCCGAATGTTGTAGAGCATGAACCTGCAGGAGCGGGTCACCGCCTTGATGTTGGCCGAGAACGACAGGGTGTTGTCCAGGGTCACGCCTAGGCTCTTCGCACTCTGGGAGGAGGACACAGCGGAGTTGTCAACCGTGATGGCGAGATCATGGAACGGGCAGTCCTTCCCCGGGAGGAAGAGCTTTCTGTTTTAAATTTGTAATACATTTGCAAAAATTTCTAAATACCTGTTTTCGCTTTGTCATTATAGGGTATTGTGTGTATATTGATGAGGGGGGAAAAATATATTTAATCCATTTTAGAATAAGGCTGTAACATAACAAAGTGGAAAAAGTCAAGGGGTATGAATACTTTCTGAATTCTATTTAGGCGTGTGTGCGCACGCCTGCGTGTCCACATGATGTAGGGTGACCTTGGCGGTGGTCTCTAATGGAAGAAGCTGTTCTGTAATTACTCAAACTTCCCTTCCTCCCCTCCTCACATCTCCCTCCATCCTGTATCGGAGGTATGTAGCAGCCCATAAAGCTTAAGTTCCACTCTAGTTTCAGGGAGGGGAAACCCCTCGTCTCCCTGCGCTGTCTGCCTCAAATAGCCCTGTCCTTGACCCTGCAGGGTGTGTGTGTGTGTGTTTGTGTGTGCAAGAGATCGGACAGATTGCTGATGACAGGTCACACTGCACCCAGTCGCTCTTACCCCCTCCCCTCCCCTCCCCTTCCCCAGATTTGCCCCCCTGATCCTTGCACCATACAAACACACATACACTCAACCCCCACCTGTTAGGATCCCTCTGCTACAAGGGACACACACACTGTGTAAACATTCATAAACGTACATACCGTGCCTCACTTTCGCTCTCTTAACAGAAGACTGTCCATCTACATTTTTTTAAAACACAGATTTTTCACCTAGTTGGCTCGGGGATTCAAACCAGCGACCTTTCGGTGACTGGCCCAACGCTCTTAAATGCTAGGATACCTGCCGCGATCTCTCATCCTCCCTCATCTCTCTCCCTCATCTCCCTCCCTCCCTCATCTCCCTCCCTCATCTCCCTCCCTCCCTCATCTCTCTCTCTCCCTCCCTCATCTCTCTCCCTCCTTCCATCTCCCTCCCTCCCTCATCTCTCTCCCCCCCTCCCTCATCTCTCTCCCTCCTTCCATCTCCCTCCCTCCATCTCCCTCCCTCCCTCATCTCTCTCCCTCCATCTCCCTCCCTCATCTCTCCCTCCATCTCCCTCCCTCCCTAATCTCTCTCCCTCCATCCATCTCCCTCCCTAATCTCTCTCCCTCCATCCATCTCCCTCCCTCCCTAATCTCTCTCCCTCCATCTCTCTCCCTCCCTCATCTCTCTCCTTCCATCTCCCTCCCTCTCCCTCCCTCCCTCCCTAATCTCTCTCTCCCTCCCTCTCTCCCTCCGTCTCCCTCCCTCCCTCCCCCTCACTCCCTCTCTCCCTCCCTCATCTCTCTCCTTCCATCTCCCTCCCTCCCTCTCCCTCCCTCCCTCCCTCCCTCCCTCTCTCCCTCCATCTCTCTCCCTCCCTCCCCCTCACTCCCTCCCTCCCTCCCTCCATCTCCCTCCCTCCCTCATCTCTCTCCCTCCATCTCCCTCATCTCTCCCTCCCTCCATCTCCCTCCATCTCTCACTCCCTCCATCTCCCTCCATCTCTCTCCCTCCCTCCATCTCCCTCCCTCCATCTCTCTCCCTCTCTCATCTCATCCTCCCTCCATCTCTCCCTCCCTCCATCTCCCTCCCTCATCTCTCTCTCTCCCTCCATCTCCCTCCCTCATCTCCCTTCCTCCCTCATCTCTCTCCCTCCCTCATCTCTCTCCCTCCATCTCTCTCCCTCCTTCCATCTCCCTCCCTCCCTCATCTCTCTCTCCCTCCATCTCCCTCCCTCCCTCATCTGCCCCACTCCATCTCCCTCCCTCATCTCTCCCTCCCTCCCTAATCTCTCTCCCTCATCTCCCTCCCTCCCTAATCTCTCTCCCTCCATCTCCCTCATCTCTCCCTCCCTCCATCTCTCTCCCTCCATCTCTCTCTCTCCCTCATCTCCCACCCTCCCTCCATCTCTCTCTCTCCCTCCCTCATCTCTCTCCCTCCATCTCTCTCCCTCCTTCCATCTCCCTCCCTAATCTCTCTCTCTGTCCCTCCATCTCCCTCCCTCCCTCCATCTCCCTCTCTCCCTCATCTCTCTCCATCTCTCTCCCTCCCTCCATCTCCCTCCATCTCTCTCCCTCATCTCTCTCCCTCCCTCCATCTCCCTCCCTCCCTCCCTCATCTCTCTCTCTCCCTCCCTCCCTCCCTCCCCCTCCCTCCCTCCCTCCCTCATCTCCCGCCCTCCCTCCAACTCTCTCCCTCCATCTCCCTCCCTCCATCTCTCTCGTTCTTATTCTGTCCATCTATACTGAACAAAAATATAAAACGCAACATTCAACAATTTCAAAGATTGTACTGAGTTACAGTTCATATAAGGAAATCAGTCAATTGAAATAATTAATTAGGTCCTAATCTATGGATTTCACGTGACTGGAAATACAGATATGCATCTGTGTGTCACAGATACCTTATAACAAAAAAGGTAGGGATGTGGATCGGATGACCAGTCAGTATCTGGTGGGACCACCATTTGCGTCATGCAGCGCAACACATCTCCTTTGCATAGAGTTGATCAGGCTGTTGATTGTGGCCTGTGGAACGTTGTCCCTCTCCTCTTCAATGGCTGTGCGAAGTTGCTGGATATTGGCGGGACTTGAACACGCTGTCGTAGACGTCGATCCAGAGCATCCGAAACATGCTCAATGGGTGACACGTCTGGTGAGTATACAGGCCATGGAAGAATTGGGACATTTTCAGCTTCCAGGAATTGTGTACAGATCCTTGCGACATGGGGGTGTGCATTATCATGCTGAAACATGAGGTGATGTTGGCGGATGAATGGTACCACAATTGGCCTCAGGATCTCGTCACGGTATCTCTGTGCATTCAAATTGCCATCAATAAAATGCAATTGTGTTCGTTGTCTGTAGATTATGCCTGCCCATACCATAGAATAACAACAAAAAAATCCAGAGAAATGCATGTCAAAAATGTTATAAATTGATTTTCATTTTAATGAGGGAAATAAGTATTTGACCCCCTCTCAATCAGAAAGATTTCTGGCTCCCAGGTGTCTTTTATACAGGTAACGAGCTGAGATTAGGAGCACAATCTTAAAGGGAGGGCTCCTAATCTCAGTTTGTTACCTGTATAAAAGACACCTGTCCACAGAAGCAATCAATCAATCAGATTCCAAACTCTCCACCATGGCCAAGACCAAAGAGCTCTCCAAGGATGTCAGGGACAAGATTGTAGACCTACACAAGGCTGGAATGGGCTACAAGACCATCGCCAAGCAGCTTGGTGAGAAGGTGGTACGATTATTTGCAAATGGAAGAAACACAAAAGAACAATCTCCCTCGGCCTGGGGTTGCAATGATCATGAGAACGGTGAGGAATCAGCCCAGAACTACACGGGAGGATCTTGTCAATGATCTCAAGGCAGCTGGGACCATAGACACCAAGAAAACTATTGGTAACACACTACGCCGTGAAGGACTGCAGCGCAAGGTCCCCCTGCTCAAGAAAGCACATATAAATGCCAGTCTGAAGTTTGCCAAAGAACATCTGAATGATTCAGAGGAGAACTGGGTGAAAGTGTTGTGGTCAGATGAGACCAAAATGGAGCTCTTTGGCATCAACTCAACTCGCTGTGTTTGGAGGAGGAGGAATGCTGCCTATGACCCCAAGAACACCATCCCCACCGTCAAACATGGGGGTGTTTTTCTGCTAAGGGGACAGGACAACTTCACCGCATCAAGGGGACGATGAACGGGGCCATGTACCGTCAAATCTTGGGTGAGAATCTCCTTCCCTCAGCCAGGGCATTGAAAATGGGTCGTGGATGGGTATTCCAGCATGACAATGACCCAAAACACACGGCCAAGGCAACAAAGGAGTGGCTCAAGAAGAAGCACATTAAGGTCCTGGAGTGGCCTAGCCAGTCTCCAGACCGTAATCCCATAGAAAATCTGTGGAGGGAGCTGAAGGTTCGAGTTGCCAAACGTCAGCCTCAAAACTTTAATGACTTGGAGAAGATCTGCAAAGAGGAGTGGGACAAAATCCCTCCTGAGATGTGTGCAAACCTGGTGACCAACTACAAGAAACGTCTGACCTCTGATTGCCAACAAGGGTTTTGCCACAAAGTACTAAGTCATGTTTTGCAGAGGGGTCAAATACTTATTTCCCTCATTAAAATGCAAATCAATTTATAAAATTTTGGACATGCGTTTTTCTGTTTTTTGTTGTTGTTATTCTGTCTCTCACTGTTCAAATAAACCTACCATTAAAATTATAGACTGATCATGTCTTTGTCAGTGGGCAAACATACACATTCAGCAGGGGATCAAATACTTTTTTCCCTCACTGTATGTAAGCAAATTTGTGCACATCATTTGAGCTAAATAAGCGTTTTGTGCTTATGGAACATTTCTGGGATATTTTATTTCAGCTCATGAAACATGGGACCAACACGTTTATATTTTTGTTCAGTGTGTCTCTCCTATCCCTCCATCTCTCTCTCCCATCCCTCCATCTCTCTCTCCTATCCCTCCATCTCTCTCTCCTATCCCTCCATCTCTCTCTCCTATCCCTCCATCTCTCTCTCCTATCCCTCCATCTCTCTCTCCTATCCCTCCATCTCTCTCTCCTATTCCTCCATCTCTCTCTCCTATCCCTCCATCTCTGTCTCCTATCCCTCCATCTCTCTCTCCTATCCCTCCATCTCTCTCTCCTATCCCTCCATCTCTCTCTCCTATTCCTCCATCTCTCTCTCCTATTCCTCCATCTCTCTCTCCTATCCCTCCATCTCTCTCTCCTATCCCTCCATCTCTCTCTCCTATCTCTCTCTCTCCTATCCCTCCATCTCTCTCTCCTATCCCTCCATCTCTCTCTCCTATCCCTCCATCTCTCTCTCCTATCCCTCCATCTCTCTCTCCTATCCCTCCATCTCTCTCTCCCATCCCTCCATCTCTCTCTCCTATCCCTCCATCTCTCTCTCATATCCCTCCATCTCTCTCTCCTATCCCTCCATCTCTCTCTCCTATCCCTCCATCTCTCTCTCCTATCCCTCCATCTCTCTCTGCTATCCTTCCATCTCTCTCTCCTATCCCTCCATCTCTCTCTCCTATTCCTCCATCTCTCTCTCCTATCCCTCCATCTCTCTCTCCTATCCCTCCATCTCTCTCTCCTATTCCTACATCTCTCTTACACCTCTCCTTTGTCTTTGAACAGACACTTCTTCAGTCTTGGTTTCACTCTGTTTCTTTTTATTTTTCTCTCTTCTGGTTCCCCTTTGAACATGCCTCCATTCGTTCTCGCTTAATCTGTTGTCCTGCTCCGTCTCTCTCTGGTCCGTCACTCAATCTGTTGGCGATTAAGGCCATTAGGAGTCATTCGGTTTTGCTGTGTGTGTGTGTGTGTGTGTTAGTCTAACTGCCCGTTGCAGTTAGACTAATAGCCCTGTTAGCCAATTATCCTTGATTTAATAGCAAATCACCAAGGGTTACACATGCGCAACGGGAAGGGTTGATTAATAGATTGTATAATTGGTTTCCTTTTGTGTTGGTGTGGGGGTTTGTGAGAGAGAAGTGCATGTGTGTTTGAGGACTTGACAGTTCATTGTTATTTGAGTGCTTGTATTCATTATGTTTTGTCCTGTGTTCCTCTCAGATCCTAACACACCAGAGACAAGGTTCAGATGGTAATGGATATACAGTCATACTCTGAAGCTAACTGATCAATGATCACTACTTAACCAGTCGTCAGTATATAGCCACTAGTCTCAAGTATTGACCTTATATAGACATATACTAACTACTGGTGACTGGTGGTCATATAGATGGGCAACTACTACGTTCTCTTTGTTGAACCCTGACAATTGAGGGAGGGAGGGAGGGAGAGGGAGGGAGGGAGGGATGGACGGACAGAGGGAGAGAGGGAGGGATGGAGGGATGGATGGACGGACAGAGGGAGGGATGGATGGATGGGGAGAGGGAGAGAGGGATGAATGGACAGAGGGAGGGAGGGAGGGATGGAGGGACAGAGGGAGAGAGGGATGAATGGGGAGAGGGGGAGGGAGGGACGGAGAGAGGGAGGGAGGGATGGATGGACAGAGAGAGGTAGGGACGAGAGAGGGAGGGAGGGATGGATGGAGAGGGAGGGAGGGAGGGACAGGGAGAGAGGGATGGATGGACAGAGACAGGGAGGGATGGAGAGGGAGCGAGGGAGGGAGGGAGGGATGGATGGACAGAGAGAGGGAGGGAGGGAGGGATGGATGGACAGAAAGAGGGAGGGGGGAGGGATGGATGGACAGAGAGAGGGAGGGCGGGACAGAGAGAGGGAGGGAGGGACAGAGGGAGGGAGGGACGGACGGAGAGAGGGAGGGACGGAGGGAGGGAGGGACGGAGGGAGGGAGGGATGGATGGACAGAGAGAGGGAGGGATGGATGGAGAGAGGGAGGGAGGGAGGGAGGGAGGGAGGGATGGACAGAGGGAGAGAGGGATGGATGGACAGAAAGAGGGAGGTAGGGAGGGATGGATTGACTGCTCGTTTCAAGTCCTGCCACAAAATCTCAATTGGGATTAGGTCTGGACCAACTAGTGTTATCTACAGAATTGAACACGTGACTTCCGTCTCGCTTCCGCATTGTCTCCGTGCTGTTGTTGCTGTGCTGTTTGTTGCTACTTGGCTACCTGCCAAACTATTCACGTTTTACTTTTAATAAACGTTTAATCAATCTCTGTGTTTTTCTCTGACAAATTTACCAACTTTTTAGTTTTGTCCTCACTCATCTTTTTTCGTTAAACTTTTTCACCCCGGACGTTTATCCCGAGACAGAAGAGTCATTTTCCTGTGCGTTTTAGCTGCCAACTTTACGTTATTTTCCTTTTTTCCATCGCAACTTTTTTCCCTTATTCAACTTTTTCACTCCGGACGCTTTATCTGGACATGGTTCATCAACATCTTCAACATCTTCAACAGCCGAAGCTAAGTAGTAACATTAACATGATGTCTTCTAATTGCAGTCGCTGTACTCATAATATACAGGAGAATTCTCGCCTTACGGCGAGAATAGCTGTGCTACAAGCCCAGCTTCAGACGCAATCGTTAGGCAAGGGTAATATCAGTGTAGGAAAGGAAGAAACAGCGTCTGTGCCACCAGTAAGTACAGACAGTAACGTTAGTATAAATCCCCCCGCACAGTCCCCGCAGCCGGACAACTTTCTCATGGCTTCTGGAGGGAAATACTGTTGGAATGCTCAACCGGTGTCGCTCATTCAGCCGACAGAAACCTTCAACCGGTTTTCCCCATTATGTAGCGAGTCGGAGTCTGAGTCTGAGTCTTCTCTAGTCTCTACTCCTCCCGTTACGGGGTCTGAGACTCCGAAGGCTCCCACCATTAGCTCTGACAAATTGAAAACCCTAGTCATTGGCGACTCCATTACCCGCAGTATTAGACTTAAAACGAATCACCCAGCGATCATACACTGTTTACCAGGGGGCAGGGCTACCGACGTTAAGGCTAATCTAAAGATGGTGCTGGCTAAAGCTAAAACTGGCGAGTGTAGAGAGTATAGAGATATTGTTATCCACGTCGGCACCAACGATGTTAGGATGAAACAGTCAGAGGTCACCAAGTGCAACATAGCTTCAGCGTGTAAATCAGCTAGAAAGATGTGTCGGCATCGAGTAATTGTCTCTGGCCCCCTCCCAGTTAGGGGAAGTGACGAGCTCTACAGCAGAGTCTCAGCACTTAATCGCTGGTTGAAAACTGTTTTCTGCCCCTCCCAAAAGATAACATTTGTGGATAATTGGCCCTCTTTCTGGGACTCACCCACAAACAGGATCAAGCCTGACCTGCTGAGGAGTGACGGACTCCATCCTAGCTGGAGGGGTGCTCTCCTCTTATCTACCAACATAGATAGGGCTCTAACTCCTCTAGCCCCACAGTGAAATAGGGTGCAGGCCAGGCAGCAGGCTGTTAGCCAACCTGCCAGCTTAGTGGAGTCTGCCAATAGCACAGTCAGTGTAGTCAGCTCAGCCATACCCATTGAGACTGTGTCTGTGCCTCGACCTAGGTTGGGCAAAACTAAACATGGCGGTGTTCACCCTAGCAATCTTATTAGGATAAAGACCTCCTCCATTCCTGCCATTATTGAAAGAGATTGTGATACCTCACATCTCAAAATAGGGTTACTTAATGTTAGATCCCTCACTTCAAAGGCAGTCATAGTCAATGAACTAATCACTGATCATAATCTTGATGTGATTGGCCTGACTGAAACATGGCTTAAGCCTGATGAATTTGCTGTGTTAAATGAGGCCTCACCTCCTGGTTACACTAGTGACCATATTCCCCGTGCATCCCGCAAAGGCGGAGGTGTTGCTAACATTTACGATAGCAAATTTCAATTTACAAAAAAAAAAATGGCGTTTTCATCTTTTGAGCTTCTAGTCATGAAATCTATGCAGCCTACTCAATCACTTTTTATAGCTACTGTTTACAGGCCTCCTGGGCCATATACAGCGTTCCTCTCTGAGTTTCCTGAATTCCTATCAGACCTTGTAGTCATAGCAGATCATATTCTAATTTTTGGTGATTTTAATATTCACATGGAGAAGTCCACAGACCCACTCCAAAAGTCTTTCGGAGCCATTATCGACTCAGTGGGTTTTGTCCAACATGTCTCTGGACCTACTCACTGCCACAGTCATACTCTGGACCT
This sequence comes from Coregonus lavaretus, assembly GCF_964263955.1. NCBI lineage: Eukaryota > Metazoa > Chordata > Actinopteri > Salmoniformes > Salmonidae > Coregonus > Coregonus lavaretus. Next base: position 25,561 of record NW_028164706.1, read on the forward strand.
AGTTTTGTCCCATGGAATAAATGTTGTAGATCTTAATGTTTTTCCACAAAATCCTGGACTATCGGACCACCATTTTATTACGTTTGCAATCGCAACAAATAATCTGCTCAGACCCCAACCAAGGAGCATCAAAAGTCGTGCTATAAATTCTCAGACAACACAAAAATTCATTGATGCCCTTCCAGACTCCTTCTGCCTACCCAAGGACGTCAGAGGACAAAAATCAGTTAACCACTTAACTGAGGAACTCAATTTAACCTTGCGCAATACCCTAGATGCAGTTGCACCCCTAAAAACGAAAAACATTTGTCATAAGAAACTAGCTCCCTGGTATACAGAAAATACCCGAGCTTTGAAGCAAGCTTCCAGGAAATTGGAACGGAAATGGCGCCACACCAAACTGGAAGTCTTCCGACTAGCTTGGAAAGACAGTACCGTGCAGTACCGAAGAGCCCTCACTGCTGCTCGATCATCCTACTTTTCCAACTTAATCGAGGAAAATAAGAACAATCCAAAATTTCTTTTTGATACTGTTGCAAAGCTAACTAAAAAGCAGCATTCCCCAAGAGAGGATGGCTTTCACTTCAGCAGTGATAAATTCATGAACTTCTTTGAGGAAAAGATCATGACCATTAGAAAGCAAATTACGGACTCCTCTTTGAATCTGCGTATTCCTCCAGGGCTTAGCTGTCCTGGATCTGCACAGCTCTGCGAGGGCCTGGGATCGGGAGAGACACTTAAGTGTTTTAGTACTATATCTCTTGACACAATGATGAAAATAATCATGGCCTCTAAACCTTCAAGCTGCATACTGGATCCTATTCCTACTAAACTGCTGAAGGAGCTGCTTCCTGTGCTTGGCCCTCCTATGTTGAACATAATAAACAGCTCTCTATCCACCGGATGTGTACCAAACTCACTAAAAGTGGCAGTGATAAAGCCTCTCTTGAAAAAGCCAAACCTTGACCCGGAAAATATAAAAAACTATCGGCCTATATCGAATCTTCCATTCCTCTCAAAAATTTTAGAAAAAGCTGTTGCGCAGCAACTCACTGCCTTTCTGAAGACAAACAATGTATACGAAATGCTTCAGTCTGGTTTTAGACCCCATCATAGCACTGAGACTGCACTTGTGAAGGTGGTAAATGACCTTTTAATGGCGTCAGACCGAGGCTCTACATCTGTCCTCGTGCTACTAGACCTTAGTGCTGCCTTTGACACCATCGATCACCACATTCTTTTGGAGAGACTGGAAACCCAAATTGGTCTACACGGACAAGTTCTGGCCTGGTTTAGATCCTACCTGTCGGAAAGATATCAGTTTGTCTCTGTGAATGGTCTGTCCTCCGACAAATCAACTGTACATTTCGGTGTTCCTCAAGGTTCCGTTTTAGGACCACTATTGTTTTCACTATATATTTTACCTCTTGGGGATGTTATTCGAAAACATAATGTTAACTTTCACTGCTATGCGGATGACACACAGCTGTACATTTCAATGAAGCATGGTGAAGCCCCAAAATTGCCCTCGCTAGAAGCCTGTGTTTCAGACATAAGGAAGTGGATGGCTGAAAACTTTTTACTTTTAAACTCGGACAAAACAGAGATGCTTGTTCTAGGTCCCAAGAAACAAAGAGATCTTCTGTTAAATCTGACAATTCATCTTGATGGTTGTAAAGTCGTCTCAAATAAAACTGTGAAGGACCTAGGCGTTACTCTTGACCCTGATCTCTCTTTTGACGAACATATCAAGACTGTTTCAAGGACAGCTTTTTTCCATCTACGTAACATTGCAAAAATCAGAAATTTTCTGTCCAAAAATGATGCAGAAAAATTAATCCATGCATTTGTTACTTCTAGGTTAGACTACTGCAATGCTCTATTTTCCGGCTACCCGGATAAAGCACTAAATAAACTTCAGTTAGTGCTAAATACGGCTGCTAGAATCCTGACTAGAACCAAGAAATTTGATCATATTACTCCAGTGCTAGCTTCCCTACACTGGCTTCCTGTTAAGGCAAGGGCTGATTTCAAGGTTTTACTGTTAACCTATAAAGCGTTACATGGGCTTGCTCCTACCTATCTTTCCGAGTTGGTCCTGCCGTACATACCAATACGTACGCTACGGTCACAAGACGCAGGCCTCCTAATTGTCCCTAGAATTTCTAAGCAAACAGCGGGAGGCAGGGCTTTCTCCTATAGATCTCCATTTTTATGGAACAGTCTGCCTACCCATGTGAGAGACGCAGACTCAGTCTCAACCTTTAAGTCTTTACTGAAGACTTATCTCTTCAGTAGGTCATATGATTGAGTGTAGTCTGGCCCAGGAGTGTGAAGGTGAACGGAAAGGCTGGAGCAACGAACAGCCCTTGCTGTCTCTGCCAGGCCGGTTCCCCTCTCCGCTGGGGTTCTCTGCCTCTAACCCTGTTGCAGGGGCTGAGTCACTGGCTTGCTGGTGCTCTTTCATGCCGTCCCTGGGAGGGGTGCGTCACTTGAGTGGGTTGAGTTACTGACGTGATCTTCCTGTCTGGGTTGGCGCCCCCCCCTTGGTTTGTGCTGTGGTGGAGACCTCTGTGGGCTATACTCGGCCTTGTCTCAGGATTGTAAGTTGGTGGTTGGGGATATCCCTCTAGTGGTGCGGGGGCTGTGCTTTGGCGGAGTGGGTGGGGTTATATCCTTCCTGTTTGGCCCTGTCCGGGGGTTTCTTCGGATGGGGCCACAGTGTCTCCGGACCGCTCCTGTCTCAGCCTCCAGTATTTATGCTGCAGTAGTTTATGTGTCGGGGGGCTGGGGTTAGTTGGTTATACCTGGAGTACTTCTCCTGTCTTATCCAGTGTCCTGTGTGAATTTAAGTATGCTCTCTCTAATTCTCTCGTTCTCTCTTTCTCTCTGAGAACCTGAGCCCTAGGACCATACGTCAGGACTACCGGGCATGATGACACCTTGCTGTCCCCAGTCCGCCTGGCCTTGCTGCTATTCCAGTTTCAACTGTTCTGCCTGCGGCTACGAAACCCCTACCTGTCCCAGACCTGCTGTTTTCAACTCTTAATGATCGGCTATGAAAAGCCAACTGAGAGACCTGAGCCCTAGGACCATACGTCAGGACTACCGGGCATGATGACACCTTGCTGTCCCCAGTCCGCCTGGCCTTGCTGCTATTCCAGTTTAAACTGTTCTGCCTGCGGTTATGGAACCCCTACCTGTCCCAGACCTGCTGTTTTCAAACTCTTAATGATCGGCTATGAAAAGCCAACTGAGATTTATTCCTGATTATTATTTGACCATGCTTGTCACTTATGAACATTTTTGAACATCTTGGCATGGTTCTGTTATAATCTCCACCCGGCACAGCCAGAAGAGGACTGGCCACCCCTCATAGCCTGGTTCCTCTCTAGGTTTCTTCCTAGGTTTTCGCCTTTCTAGGGAGTTTTTCCTAGCCACCGTGCTTCTACACCTGCATTACTAGCTGTTTGGGGTTTTAGGCTGGGTTTCTGTACAGCACTTCGAGATATTAGCTGATGTAAGAAGGGCTATATAAAATAAAATTGATTGATTGATGGACAGGGAGGGAGGGAGGGAGGGATGGATGGACAGGGAGGGAGGGAGGGATGGATGGACAGAGAGAGGGAGGGACGGAGGGAGGGAGGGATGGATGGACAGAGAGAGGGAGGGAGGGAGGGATGGATGGACAAAGAGAGGGAGGGTGGGACAGAGAGAGGGAGAGAGGGAGAGAGGGACAGAGAGAGGGAGGGAGGGCGGGAGGGACGGAGAGAGGGAGGGAGGGAGGGATGGATGGACAGAGACAGGGAGGAACGGAGAGAGAGAGGGAGGGAGGGACAGAGAGAGAGAGGGAGGGAGGGATGGATGGACAGAGAGAGGGAAGGATGGATGGACAGAGAGAGGGAGAGAGAGAGGGAGGGAGGGAGGGAGGGCGGGATGGATGGACAGAGAAAGGGAGGGACGGAGGGAGGGAGAGAGGGATGGATGGACAGAGAGAGGGAGGGACGGAGAGTGGGATGGATGGAGGGACGGAGAGAGGGATGGAGGGTTGGATGGACAGAGAGAGGGAGACATGGAGAGAGGAAGGGAGGGAGGGATGGATGGACAGGGAGGGAGAGAGAGAAGGAGGGAGGGCGGGATAGATGAACAGAGAGAGGGATGGATGGACAGAGAGAGGGAGAGAGGGATGGATGGACAGAGAGAGGGAGGGAGGGAGGGATGGAGAGAGGGAGGGAGGGAGGGAGAGAGGGATGGAGGGTTGGATGGACAGAGAGAGGGAGGGACGGAGGGAGGGAGAGAGGGATGGATGGACAGAGAGAGGGAGGGACAGAGAGAGGGAGGGAGGGAGGGACAGAGGGAGAGAGGGATGGAGGGTTGGATGGACAGAGAGAGGGAGGGACGGAGAGAGGAAGGAAGGAAGGGAGGGATGGATGGAGGGATAGATGAGGAGGGAGGGAGAGAGGGATGGACAGAGAGAGGGAGAGAGGGAGGGAGGGACGGAGGGCGGTAGAGACTCCATCATGATCAAACTCCAAGAGTTATTGTTCCCCCAGGCAAAAGCGGAGGAAAGGAAAGATGGAAGGAGTGATAGATAGCGAGAGATGGAGGGAGGGAAGGGTGGAGATGTAATCATAAAGTGGAATAGAGAGAGAACACAACACCAGATGGATAAAGATATATTGACACTGCCTGTGTCTTACTCCAGGTGAAAGCGGAGGTGAACAAGCTCTACAAGCTCCTGGAGATCGACATCGACGGGGTGTTCAAGTCGCTGCTGCTGCTGAGGGAGTACGCCGCCCTGGTGGTGGAGCCGCAGAGTGACGGCCGGTACAGCACCAAGCAGGAACTCGAGGGGGCTGGACATCGTAAGAAGGGACTGGTGTGACCTTGCCAAGGAGTGTGGCAAGTAGGTGCACTCATCAACTGGAGAACGGTATACCTCATCCCCCTCTCTGTTCTCGTTCCTTTGATTTCAGTATACCTCATACCCATACCCTCTCCTCTCTTCCCCCTCGCCACTCCTCCAGACATCCCTCTCTGCAAGTGGTCACCAACCTTGATCCTGGAGAGCAGCAGTGTGTGGAAGCTTTTGTTTCAGCCTAGCACTTACACACCTGATTCAATTGACTGCTTGTCTTCCTACTTCTCCTCCTCTTCCTCAGGTATTTGATTGGTCAGATCCTGTCAGACCAGAACCATGACGTCATTGCGGAGAACATCCAGTGTCAAATCAAATCAAATCAAAATGTATTGGCCACATGCGCCGAATACAACAGGTGCAGACATTACAGTGAAATGTACGTACAGCCCTTAACCAACAGTGCATTTATTTTTAATAAAAAAGTAGAATAAAACAAAAAAGTGTTGAGAAAAAAAGAGCAGAAGTAAAATATAATAACAGTAGGGAGGCTATATATACAGGGGGGTACCGGTGCAGAGTCAATGTGCGGGGGCACCGGCTAGTTCAAGTAGTTGAAGTAATATGTACATGTGGGTAGAGTTAAAGTGACTATGCATAAATAATTAACAGAGTAGCAGCAGCGTAAAAATATGGGGTGGGGGGGGGGGCAGTGCAAATAGTCCGGGTAGCCATGATTAGCTGTTTAGGAGTCTTATGGCTTAGGGGTAGAAGCTGTTGAGAAGTCTTTTGGACCTAGACTTGGCACTCCGGTACCACTTGCCGTGCGGTAGCAGAGAGAACAGTCTATGACTAGGGTGGCTGGAGTCTTTGACAATTTTGAGGGCCTTCCTCTGACACCGCCTGGTATAGAGGTCCTGGATGGCAGGAAGCTTGGCCCCAGTGATGTACTGGGCCGTACGCACTACCCTCTGTAGTGCCTTACGGTCGGAGGCCAAGCAGTTGCCATACCAGGCGGTGATGCAACCGGTCAGGATGCTCTCGATGGTGCAGCTGTAGAATTTTTTGAGGATCTGAGGACCCATGCCAAATCTTTTCAGTCACCTGGTGGTTGGGAGAGAAGGTCGCTAACGTAACCATCCCGCTCAACAAGTACGAGATACACAAGGTGTGTGGTTGGTTGGTTACAGTGTGAGTCTTTGTATTAATTCTCATTCTTACTCCCTCTCTCCCCCTCCTCTCTCTCCCCCTCTTTCTCTCCCTCCTCTCCCCCAGGCCCTGACTAAGGATCCCCAGGACTACCCAGACAAGAAGACTCTTCCACATATCCACATGGCTCTTTGAATCAACTCTCAGAGCGGACGAAAGGTTAAAGCTGGAGACAGTCTCCTACATCATCTGCCAGGTAGGTGGTGTGTGTGTGTGTGTGTGTGTGTGTGTGTGTGTGTGTGTGTGTGAGAGAGGTAGGGTATGTATGTGGACCTAAGTGTGTCGCAGTGTATTAGAGAATTGTTTTGACTCCCTCCTCCCTCTCCTCCCTCCCTCCCTCTCTCCTCTCCTCTCCCATTCCTCCCTCTCTCCTCCCCTCTCCCATTCCTCCCTCTCTCCTCTCCTCTCCCATTCCTCCCTATCTCCCCCTCCTCCCCTCCTCCCTCTCTCCTCCTCCCCTCCTCCCTCTCTCCTCCTCCTCTCCTCCCTCTCTCCTCCTCCTCCTCCCTCTCTCCTCCTCCTCCCTCCCTCTGTCCTCTCCCCCTCCTCCCTCTCTCCTCTCCCCCTTCCTCCCTCTCCTCCCTCCCTCTCCTTCTCCCCCTCCCTCCCTCTCTCCTTCTCCCCCATCCCTCTCTCCTCTCTCCTCTCCCCCTCCTCCCTCTCCCTCTCTCCCTCCTCCCTCTCCCTCTCTCCCTCTCTCCCTCCTCCCTCTCTCCTCTCCCCCAGGATGGCTCTGTGTTAACAGCCAGTCTGAGGGCCTATGCGTTGGAGGAGCTCCAGAAGCAGGCCGGGCTGAGACTGGACACCCAGTACTATCTGGCCAAGCTGGTGCACCCTGTGGTGGGCAGGATCTGTGAGCCCATCGAGGGCATCGACCGGGTCCTCATCACCTCATGGCTGGGTGGGTCTCAGTTGGGAGGGTTTCCTCACCTTTAACTGGGACCTGGAGTTTTTCCCTGGTCAGGTAATGTGGTCAGGAGTAACTCCTTGTCTTAGAGATGAGAGTTAATATATATTTAGTAGGGATTTAATGACTCACCAATACCCATCTGTCCACGATTCAAATGTGTAAGATGCGAGTGAATCGGTCCGAGGACCCCAAACCGATCCAAATGTAGCATGCATCCGTCAAAAAAACGATTTGAAAAACCGATTCAAACATTACAAATCGCGGATTCACAATAAAAATGTTTTGCTCATATTACATTCTTTATACCTAATGAAAATACCTCATCTTTCAGTGGAACTGCGTTGACAGTCATTCATCTACAAGCCATTTTGCAGGCTTGCCGAACAACCCCAGGCATATCAGTAGCCTATTCAAACTACGAACTGTGCGCTGCTTCGTGCTCGCTGACCAAGGAGAGGTAGGTGGCCTGTTCCTGATCTGCATATCTGCAAGGCACCTTCAGCATTCAAATGCTAAAATGGCTTGCGTGATATTAGGTGAGTGACAACCTGCTGAATGTAATTTTCTAGGTTGTTATCTATGCGCTGTTGATAAGTGTGGCAGGTAGCCCAGCGGTTATGAGCGTTGGGCCACTAACCGAAATGTCACTGGTTGGAATCACTGAGCAAGGCACTTAACCCTAATTGCTCTTGTAAATTGCTCTGGATAAAAGCGTGTGCTAAATGTAAAATTGTGTTTTTACGGGAATAAAAGTAAGCAACTCTCATCTGGCTTATAGGCTACCTGCTGAACAGGGCCTTACAATTCAGGTTCAACATCAGCAATAGTTTTGGTGGTTATGGCTCTAATCTAATAGTGGTAGTGGGGAGGTAGATGTCTAGTCTCCATTATGGCTCTAATCTGATAGTGGTAGTGGGAGGTAGATGTTTAGTCTCCCTTATGGCTCTAATCTGATAGTGGTAGTGGGGAGGTAGATGTTAGTCTCCATTATGGCTCTAATCTGATAGTGGTAGTGGGGAGGTAGATGTCTAGTCTCTCTTATGGCTCTAATCTGATAGTGGTAGTGGGAGGTAGATGTCTAGTCTCCCTTATGGCTCTAATCTGATAGTGGTAGTGGGGAGGTAGATGTCTAGTCTCCCTTATGGCTCTAATCTGATAGTGGTAGTGGGGAGGTAGATGTCTAGTCTCCTTTATGGCTCTAATCTGATAGTGGTAGTGGGGAGGTAGATGTCTAGTCTCCCTTATGGCTCTAATCTGATAGTGGTAGTGGGGAGGTAGATGTCTAGTCTCCTTATGGCTCTAATCTGATAGTGGTAGTGGGGAGGTAGATGTCTAGTCTCCATTATGGCTCTAATCTGATAGTGGTAGTGGGGAGGTAGATGTCTAGTCTCTCTTATGGCTCTAATCTGATAGTGGTAGTGGGGAGGTAGATGTCTAGTCTCTCTTATGGCTCTAATCTGATAGTGGTAGTGGGGAGGTAGATGTCTAGTCTCCAGTACGGCTCTAATCTGATAGTGGTAGTGGGGAGGTAGATGTCTAGTCTCTCTTATGGCTCTAATCTGATAGTGGTAGTGGGGAGGTAGATGTCTAGTCTCTCTTATGGCTCTAATCTGATAGTGGTAGTGGGAGGTAGATGTCTAGTCTCTCTTATGGCTCTAATCTGATAGTGGTAGTGGGGAGGTAGATGTCTAGTCTCCCTTATGGCTCCGCTCAGTCGCCTAAATAGGACATACATCATAGACATACAGTTGAAGTCGGAAGTTTACACCTTAGCCAAATACATTTAAACTCAGTTTTTCACAATTCCTGACATTTAATCCTAGTAAAAATTCCCTGTTTTAGGTCAGTTAGGATCACCACTTTATTTTATGATTGTGAAATGTCAGAATAATAGTAGAGATTATTTCTTCAGGCTTTATTTCTTTCAATCACATTCCAGTGGATCAGAAGTTTACCATACACTCAATTAGTATTTGGTAGCATTGCCTTTAATTGTTTAACTTGGGTCAAACGTTTTGGGTAGCCTTCCACAAGCTTCCCACAATAAGTTGGGTGAATTTTGGCCAATTCCTCCAGACAGAGCTGGTGTAACGGAGTCAGGTTTGTAGGCCTCCTTGCTCGCACACGCTTTTTCTGTTTATTGCCCACAAATTTTCTATATGATTGAGGTCAGGGCTTTGTGATGGCACTCCAATACCTTGACTTTGTTGTCCTTAAGCCATTTTGCCACAACTTCGGAAGCATGCTTGGGGTCATTGTCCATTTGGAAGACCCATTTGCGACCAAGCTTTAACTTCCTGACTGATGTCTTGAGATGTTGCTTCAATATATCCACATAATTTCCCTTCCTCATGATGCATCTATTTTGTGAAGTGCACCAGTCCCTCCTGCAGCAAAGCACCCCCACAGCATGATGCTGCCACCCCGTGCTTCACGGTTGGGATGGTGTTCTTCGGCTTGCAAGCATTCCCCTTTTTCCTACAAACATAACGATGGTCATTATGGCCAAACAGTTCTATTTTTGTTTCATCAGACCAAAGGACATTTCTCCAAAAGCAAGATCTTTGTCCCCATCTGCAGTTGCAAACCATAGGTCTGGCTTTTTTATGGCGGTTTTGGAGCAGTGGTTCTTCCTTGCTGAGCGGCCTTTCAGGTTATGTCGATATAGGACTCGTTTTACTGTGGATATAGATACTTTTGTACATGTTTCTTCCAGCATCTTCACAAGGTCCTTTGCTGTTGTTTTGGGATTGATTTGCAGTTTTCGCACCAAAGTACGTTCATCTCTGGGAGACAGAACACATCTCCTTCCTGAGCAGTATGACGGTCCTGCGTGGTCCCATGGTGTTTATACTTGCGTACTATTGTTTGTACAGATGAATGTGGTACCTTCAGGCATTTGGAATTGCCTTTCAAGGATGAACCAGACTTGTGGAGGTCTACAAAAAAAAAAATCTGATGTCTTGGCTGATTTCTTTTGATCTTCCCATGATATCAAGCAAAGAGGCACTGTGTTTGAAGGTAGGCCTTGAAATACATCCACAGGTACACCTCTAATTGACTCAAATGATGTCAATTAGCCTATCAGAAGCTTCTAAAGCCATGACATCATTTTCTAGGAATTTTCCAAGCTGTTTAAAGGCACAGTCAACTTTGTGTATGTAAACTTTTGACCCACTGGTATTGTGATACAATGAATTATAAGTGAAATAATCTGTCTGTAAACAATTGTTTGAAAATTACTTGTGTCATGCACAAAGTAGATGTCCTAACTGACTTGCCAAAACTATAGTTTGTTAACATGAAATTTGTGGAGTGGTTGAAAAACGAGTTTTAATGACTCCCAACGTAAGTGTATATAAACTTCCGACTTCAACTGTATATATTTCATGCACACTACAAAGTAATCTCAGACAGATCCAGTTCAGAGGCCCAGCTCAGACAGATCCAGTTCAGAGGCCCAGCTCAGACAGATCCAGTTCAGAGGCCCATCTCAGACAGATCCAGTTCAGAGGCCCAGCTCAGACAGATCCAGTTCAGAGGCCAGCTCAGACAGATCCAGTTCAGAGGCCCAGCTCAGACAGATCCAGTTCAGAGGCCCATCTCAGACAGATCCAGTTCAGAGGCCCAGCTCAGACAGATCCAGTTCAGAGGCCCAGCTCAGACAGATCCAGTTCAGAGGCCCAGCTCAGACAGATCCAGTTCAGAGGCCCAGCTCAGACAGATCCAGTTCAGAGGCCCAGCTCAGACAGATCCAGTTCAGAGGCCCATCTCAGACAGATCCAGTTCAGAGGCCCAGCTCAGACAGATCCAGTTCAGAGGCCCAGCTCAGACAGATCCAGTTCAGAGGCCCAGCTCAGACAGATCCAGTTCAGAGGCCCAGCTCAGACAGATCCAGTTCAGAGGCCCAGCTCAGACAGATCCAGTTCAGAGGCCCAGCTCAGACAGATCCAGTTCAGAGGCCCAGCTCAGACAGATCCAGTTCAGAGGCCCAGCTCAGGAGCTCCATCAGCAGCAGATTAATGTAGTATTTAATTTGGAAAATGAATGTGTTCATGCAGAAAACGTTAGTGCATCGTATCGCATCTAATCGCGTCGATTCGTTTCTCTACTCAAACCGAATCGCACCGAATCATTATAAACTAAGACATATCGCTCCTGTATCGTATCGGAGCCCATGTATCTAGATACGTATCGAATCATCTTGAAAGGGAAAGATGCACACCCCTAATATTTAGTTTACAGAAACCTGTGTCCCTTGGGTCTTCTCGTCAGTCTGTAGTGCAGTGCACATTTCTGTCTGTAGATGACGCTGTGTGTTGCGCTGTAGGGAGGTGCTGGAGGGAGGGGAGGTTCTGTAGCAGAGTACACTGGTTTACTGGCACATTTCTGTCAGTAGATGACGCTGTGTGTTGCGCTGTAGGGAGGAGGGGTGGTTCTGTAGCAGAGTACACTGGTTTACTAGCACATTATTCACTTAGCCGCTGAAGGTTTCATTTCACCTGGGAATTAAACTAAATGGGTATTCAGCTGTCAGCTTCTAATGATATGATGATCTCAGCCACACACACATCAAGGGATTTCTCTCTCTCTCTCTCTCTCTCTCTCTCTCTCTCTCTCTCTCTCTCTCTCTCTCTCTCTCTCTCTCTCTCTCTCTCTCTCTCTCTCTCTCTCTCTCTCTCTCTCTCTCTCTCTCTCTCTCTCTCTCTCTCTCTCTCTCTCTCTCTCTCTCTCTCTCTCTCCTCTCTCTCTCTCTCTCTCTCTCTCTCTCTCTCTCTCCTCTCTCTCTCTCTCTCTCTCTCTCTCTCTCTCTCCCCTTCCTCTACCTCATTTCTACTCTGTGTGTAGATACACTACATGGACAACCTTCAAATTAGTGGATTCTGCTTTTTCAGCGACACACGCTGCTGACAGGTGTATAAAATCAAGCACACAGCCATGCAATCTCCATAGACAAACATTGGCAGTAGAAAGGCCTTACTGAAGAGTTCAGTTACTTTCAACGTGGCACCGTCATAGGTTGCCACCTTTCCAACAAGTCAGTTCGTCAAATTTCTGCCCTGCTAGAGCTGCCCCGGTCAACTGTAAGTGCTGTTATTGTGAAGTGGAAACATCTAGGAGCAACAACGGCTCAGCCGCAAAGTGGTAGGCCACACAGTTCACAGAACGCGTAAAAATCGTCTGTCCTCGGTTGCAACACTCACTACCGAGTTCCACACTGCCTCTGAAAGCAACATCAGCACAAAAACTGTTCGTCGGGAGCTTCAAGAAATGGGTTTCCATGGCCGAGCAGCCGCACACAAGCCTAAGATCACCATGGGCAATGCCAAGCGTCGGCTGGAGTGGTGTAAAGCTTGCCCCCATTGGACTCTGGAGCAGTGGAAACATGTTCTCTGGAGTGATAAATCACGCTTCACCATCTGGCAGTCCGACTGCGAGCCAGGCCTAATCGCCCAACATCAGTGCCCGACCTCACTAATGCTCTTGTGGCTGAATGGAAGCAAGTCCCCGCAGCAATGTTCCAACATCTAGTGGAAATCCTTCCCAGAAGAGTGGAGGCTATTAAAGCAGCAAAGGGGGTGGGGGGGGGACACCAACCCCATAGTAATGCCCATGACTTTGGAATGAGATGTTCGACGAGCAGGTGTCCACATACTTTTGGTCATGTAGATGTTGTGATTTGACTGTGTGTGTTTGTTCCCCAGGTCAGGACCCCAGTCAGTTCCGGGTCCAGCAGCAGGCGAAGAGAGGAGGAGGGAGATGGGTTCCTAGGAGCTCCGGTCCAACTCACTGACGAGTAGGAATATAAAGACTGTGACCGCGTCACATTCACCTGCCCTCTCTGTACCACTGGTAACGTCTACGACAACGTGTTTGAGGGAGCGGTATGTACGCACACACACACACACGTGCGCGTGTATAGGCACACACACACACACACTAACATGCGCGCGCACACACATTTGGTAATTCCTGTGAAGCATACTCCAATGTTGTAGCTCATGTCTTATTTTTAGACAGAGGACTGTCTCATACACACACTCTGTTTCCATTGGCATAGTTTACACTCCTGCATTTTTAAAAGGCTTTCCTAAACCCCCTCTACACACTCTCACATACTCACTCACTCACTCCCCCCAAACTCCCAACACCCCACAACTACAACCATTCCTAAAAACCGATGTCACTGGAGGAAGGGAGGAGTTTTATCATTCTGTAATGAATTAGACACACAGCTCACTCTCGTCACGGAGAAACTCATCAAGCTGATCGAGACTCTCCCCTCCCATGACTCTGAACACACACACCATGGTTTCCGTTAGCCGGTAATTGCCGGCTTTTGGCCAGTAAAAAAAATGAAAAGCCGATAAATAGGCCAAATTGACCGGGAGAGAAAAACAACGGCAGGCTTTCAGTGCATCATCCACCGCTTTACAATGTGAGCTGGAGGCAGTAAGCATTTCAAAAACATACCTCATTGTTTGAACCCTGAATGTTTTACTTCATGTTATGAGGTGTGTCTTAGCTTGCTTGAAAATCCGACCATATTTTTTTCCGGCAATTATTTTCTAAAGACTTCATAAGGCACGCGCGTGAGTTTCAAGTTTGGGGAAGCATACAATTTATCCAACCATTTCTACCGATCTGCGTGCCAGTTATGATTTTCATATGCTCATTTTTCGTGGAACAGTTTCATTTCAATAATAACATTTCTCAATCATTGTCACATGGTTAATCATAAAAAATCTTAATAAAAACTATTCAAATATAAAAGTTAAAATTCGACTAAAGTGAGATCACCAGCCTCTGCCATATGGACACATTGATACACCGTGAAAGGCTAAATGCAGCCATCGGCCTTTTAACTTCCATTGTCAACTAAGTAGAAATACATAAAGCCGACAACTAAAAACAGCAGAAAATATACTGATGAAAATTCTGGTTCTTTCATTCTACATTCATCTCTCTACTCTACCTCTCTTTCTACTCTGAACAAAAATATAAACGCAACGTGAAGTGTTGGTCCCAGGTTTCATGAGCTGAAATAAAATATCCCCGAAATTTTCCATACGCACAAAAAGCTTATTTCTCTGAAATGTTGTTCACAAATTTGTTTACATACCTGTTAGTGAGTATTTCTCCTTTGCCAAGATAATCCATTCACCTGACCGGTGTGGCATATCAAGAAGCTGATTAAACAGCATGATCAATACACAGGTGCACCTTGTGCTGGGGACAATAAAAGGCCTCTCTAAAATGTTCAGTTTTGTCACACAACACAATGCCACAGATGTCTCAAGTTTTGAGGGAGCGTGCACTTGGCATGCTGACTGCAGGAATGTCCACCAGAGCTGTTGCCATAGAATTTAATGTACATTTCTCTACCATAAGCCGCCTCCAATGTCGTTTTAGAGAATTTGGCAGTAAGTCCAACTGGCCTCACAACCGCAGACCACGTGTATGGCGTCGTGTGGGCGAGCGGTTTGCTGATGTCAACATTGTGAAAAGAGTGGTGGCGGTGGGGTTATGGTATTGGCAGGCATAAGCTACGGACAATGAACACAATTGCATTTTATCAATGGCAATTTTAATGCACAGAAATACCGTGACGAGATCCTGAGGCCCGTTTCTTTTAAGATATCTGTATTCCCAGTCATGTGAAATCCATAGATTAGGGCCTAATGAATGTATTTCAATTGACAGATTTCCTCAAATGAACTGTAACTCAGTACAATCTTTGAAATTGTTGCATGTTGCATTTATATATTTGTCATATATTATATATTTGTTCAGTGTATATACACTACATGACCAAAAGTATGTGGACACCTGCTCGGCGAAAATCTCATTCCAAAATCATGAGCATTAATATGGAGTTGGTCCCACTTTGCTGCTATAACAGCCTCCAGTCTTCTGTTTCTCCCATTCTTCTCTGCAGATCCTCTCAAGCTCTGTCAGGTTGGATGGGGAGCGTCGCTGCACAGCTATTTTCAGGTCTCTCCAGAGATGTTTGATCGGGTTCAAGTCCGGACTCTGGATGGGCCACTGAAGGACATTCAGAGACTTGTCCTGAAGCCACTTCTGCATTGTCTTGGCTGTGTGGTTAGGGTTGTTGTCCTGTTGGAAGGTGAACCTTCACCCCAGCCTGAGGTCCTGAGCGCTCTGGTGCAGGTTTTAATCGAGGATCTCTCTGTACTTTGCTCCGTTAATCTTTCCCTCGATCCGGACTAGTCTCCCAGTCCCTGCAGCTGAAAAACATCCCCACAGCATGACACTGCCACCACCATGCTTCAGCGTAGGGATGGTGCCGGGTTTCCTCCAGACATGACGCTTAGCATTCAGGCCAAAGAGTTCGATCTTGGTTTTAAAAGACCAGAGAATCTTGTTTCTCATGGTCTGAGAGTCATTTAGGTGCCTTTTGGCCAACTCCAAGTGGGCTGTCATGTGCCTTTTACTGACGAGTGGCTTCTGTCTGGTCACTCTACCATAAAGGCCTGATTGGTGGAGTGCTGCAGAGATGGTTGTCCTTCTGGAAGGTTCTACCATCTCCACAGAGGAACTCTGGAGCTCTGTCAGAGTGACCATCAGGTTCTTGGTCACCTCCCTGACCATGGCCCTACTCCCCCAATTGCTCAGTTTGGCTGGGCGGCCAGCTCAAGGAAGAGTCTTGGTGGTTCCAAACTTCTTCCATTTAAGAATGATGGAGGCCACTGTGTTCTTTGGGACCTACAATGCTGCAGAAATGTTTTGGTACCCTTCCCCAGATCTGTGCCTCGACACAATCCTGTCTGACTTCTACGGACAATTCCTTCGACCTCATGGCTTGGTTTTTGCTCTGACATGCACTGTCAACTGTGAGACCTTATATAGACAGGTGTGTGCCTTTCCAAATCACGTCCAATCAATTGAATTTACCACAGGTGGACTCCAATCAAGTTGTAGCAACATCTCAAGGATGATCAATGGAAACAGGATGCACCTGAGCTCAATTTCGAGTCTCATAGCAAAGGAGTAAAGGGGCTGAATACTGATGTAAATAAGGTATCTGTTTTTTATTTATACATTTTCTCAAATGTCTAAAAACCTGCTGTTGCTTTGTCATTATGGGGTATTGTGTGTAGATTGATGAGGATTTTGCTCTTTCACACCGAGGCTTGGTGATTTTCGAGGGGGAGTTTGTTGGAAATATAGTTCAAGTAGGCCTACGGACTTTGTGAAGACAACAATTCCTGAGAAGCTCAGCTTATTAGTGACGGACGTGGTGAGTTAAGACAATCAGAAATCATACATCCCCAAATGGGCACATTCCTACATTTGCGTGCAGCAGACCAGTTAGGCTACTTCTATGAGTGAGCGCTCCCTCAACATTAACAAGACAGAGAAACCAGACCCCATGGTCATTGCTCACATGGAGCGCTCCAAACAAAAGACAATGGAGATAAAAAAGTGAAGCAGGGTGGGAACTCTGCAAACAACGTTTCCACTCCGAGAATGAGAAACGGTAAATGACAGTAGGCCTAATTAGTAACACAATGCATTAACATTGATTAATTTAACCAAATGACGAGGATTAAGGGTACATTTACTACTGGTGACTTATGTAATGGGGAGTTGATACAAATAAACAAAAGAGCAAAAAATTCACATAATGAAACAATGAATGTGCAAGAATGGGTGGGAGACAGCTGAGTGCATTCTGGAGAGCTGAGCGCATGCATTCTGGAGAGCTGAGCGCATGCATTCTGGAGAGCTGAGCGCATGCATTCTGGAGAGAGAGACACCCATAGGCTATCGTTGCCACTCACCCCTCCCCTTCTTCTTGTCTCAACATTTTAAATGAGACTCAAGACACATTATCTTCACACATATTTGAGATGCTTTTCACTGACAGTGGCAACTCAATAATCAGCTAGGCCTTTTATCTCACGCTGCCTATGAAAGACTTCCTCATATGCCATTTCTCTCCTGGTCTGTTGGTTTTCATATCAACTTTCTTTAGTTGTCCAGAAGCCAAAGGCACAATCCTCGTCATATTAGCAACCCCATTCCTAGTTTTGTTGCATCTTTGTATTCACCCTGTTTCTGAGTTTCTAAGAGAGATTTTCATCTCTGTCATATACTGCTGGCATCAGGTTGAGTTGTTTAGAATGGTGTTTTCCCGCTAATTGCATTTTGTGAAATGTTAAAAATTACGTTTTATTGTCTGCTTCATTACAGGAGATGTATGTTCTGTTAAAATTAATTACCATAATTTAAATGTGACTTCTGTCATTCTGAGCACCGTGGGTGGACGCCCTAACGCAGTGGTCACCAACCGGTTGATCACGATCGACTGGTCTGTCGATCTCCAAGGCATTCCTAGTTGATCGCCAAACATTTCTGTAAAAAAACCAATTACTGTTTTTTTTTGTTTCGCGTAGGTGCACTTGATTCAGCAGCCCTATCGCCGGGAAGGCAAAGTGTTCCCATTTTGAACCATTTCATATGTTTGAAGTTAGAACTATGCCTAACCGGCAGGCCCAGAGAGCAAGTCATGTGCGCCTAGAAATTGGCCAATCAGATAGCTCAGATCACCGTGTCTGCACAGTTTCCTTGAGCCATAGACTGTAAAAATAAGCCTCGAACGCACAGCAAAGTTGATAGTGTGAGATTTCTAAACTTTTAA
The DNA here is from genome assembly GCF_964263955.1 of Coregonus lavaretus. NCBI lineage: Eukaryota > Metazoa > Chordata > Actinopteri > Salmoniformes > Salmonidae > Coregonus > Coregonus lavaretus. The sequence goes on from NW_028164706.1 coordinate 43,204, forward strand.
AACCATTACTAAAGAGAGACTCAACGAAATACAGCATAGAGCTGCTGTTTTTTATGAGTAAGTTCAAGTTGTTATTCAGCACTGTCCACACTTTGTTCAAAACATTTATAACCCAAGTGGTCCGATAAGCTTGCGTTGTTTAATATCGAGGAATATTTAACTTTCTCTGTTCATAGGAGTAACAACCTGAATTGGTGCATGAGGCCGAAATAATGCAGTGCCACTTGAGTTTTGCCGTCAGGTGGAAGACTGTCCCCTTTTCTCAGCGGAGGGAGAGCAGAGGGACGGTGAGTCAGGTGAGAGGCAGCCTCACCTCTGCTCCCTCCCTCCCCTCAGACTGACCAATCAGATGCAGGCCATCAGTCCAGTAAAAAAAGAAAAGAAAAAAAAAAAAAATATATATATATATACAGTGCCAGTCAAAAGTTTGGACACACCTACTCATTCAAGGGTTTTTCTTTATTTTGACTATTTTCTACATTATAGAATAATAGTGAAGACATCAAAACTATGAAATAACACATATGGAATCATGTAGTAACCAAAAAAGTGTTCAACAAATCAAAATATATTTTATATTTGAGATTCTTCAAAGTAGCCACCCTTTGCCTTGATGACAGCTTTGCACACTCTTGGCATTCTCTCAACCAGCTTCATGAGGTAGTCACCTGGAATGCATTTCAATTAACAGGTGTGCCTTGTTAAAAGTTAATTTGTGGAATTTCTTTCCTTCTTAATGCGTTTGAGACAATCAGTTGTGTTGTAACAAGGTAGGGGGGTATACAGAAGATGGCCCTATTTGGTAAAAGACCAAGTCCATATTATAGCAAGAACAGCTCAAATACGCAAAGAGAAACAACAGTCCATCATTACTTTAAGACATGAAGGTCAGTCAATCTGGAACATTTCAAGAACTTTTTAAGTTTCTTCAAGTGCAGTCGCAAAAACCATCAAGCGCTATGATGAAACTGGCTCTAATGAGGACCGCCACAGGAAAGGAAGACCCAGACTCTGCTGCAAAGGATAAGTTCATTAGAGTTACCAGCCCCAGAAATTACAGGCCAAATAAATGCTTCACAGAGTTCAAGTAACAGACACATCTCAATATGAACTGTTCAGAGGAGACTGCGTGAATCAGGCCTTCATGGTCGAATTGCTGCAAAGAAACCACTACTAAAGGACACCAATAAGAAGAAGAGACAAGCAATGGACATTAGACCGGTGGAAATCTGTCCTTTGGTCTGATGAGTCCAAATTTTAGATTTTTGGTTCCAACCGCTGTGTCTTTGTGAGACGCAGAGTAGGTGAAAGGATGATCTCCGCATGTGTGGTTCCCACCGTGAAGCATGGAGGAGGTGGCAGGTAGCTTAGTGGGTAAGAGCAGGTAGCTTAGTGGGTAAGAGCGTTGTGCCAGTAACCGAAAGGTCGCTGGTTCTAATCCCTGAGCCGACTAGGTGAAAAATCTGTCGATGTGCCCTTAAGCAAGGCACTTAACCCTAATTGCTCCTGTAAGTCGCTCTGGATAAGAGCGTCTGCTAAATGACTAAAAAATATATAAATAAAAATAGGTGGTGTGATGGTCTGGGAGTGCTTTGCTGGTGACACTGTCGGTGATATATTTAGAATTCAAGGCTCACTTAACCAGCATGGCTACCACAGCATTCTGCAGCGATACGCCATCCCATCTGGCTTGCACTTAGTGGGACTATCATTTGTTTTTCAACAGGACAATGACCCAACACACCTCCAGGCTGTGTAAGGGCTATTTGACCAAGAAGGAGAGTGAGAGTGCCTGGCCTCCACAATCACCCAACCTCAACCAATTGAGATGGTTTGGGATGAGTTGGACCGCAGAGTGAAGGAAAAGCAGCCAACAAGTGCTCAGCATATGTGGGAACTCCTTCAAGACTGTTGGAAAAGCATTCCAGGTGAAGCTGGTTGAGAGAATGCCAAAAGTGTGCAAAGCTTTCAAGGTAAAGGGTGGCTACTTTGAAGAATCTCGAATATAAAATATATTTTGATTTGTTTAACACTTTTTTGGTTACTACACTTTTTTGGTTACTGTATGTGTTACTTCATAGTTTTGATGTCTTCACTATTATTCTACAATGTAGAAAATAGTACAAATAAAGAAAAACCCTTGAATGAGTAGGTGTGTCCAAACTTTTGACTGGCACTGTATATATATTTTTTTACATGTATTTAACCCCTTATTTTAGGCACTAAACTATCTTCATATATACAGTGCTTTCAGAAAGTATTCATACCCCTTGACTTATTACACATTTTGTTGTTACAGCCTGAATTCAAAATTGATTACATCAATTTTTTCCTAACCCATCTACACACAATACCCCATAATGACAAAGTGAAAACGTGTTTTTAGAATGTTTTACAAATGTATTGAAAATGAATTACAGATATCTCCTTTACATAAGTATTCACACCCCTGAGTCAATACTTTGTAGAAGCACCGTTGACAGCGATTACATCTGTGAGTCTTTCAGGGTAAGTGTCTAAGGGCTTTCCACACCTGGATTGTGCAAAATTTGCCCATTATTCTTTTCAAAGTTATTGAAGCACTGTGAAATTTGTTGTTGATCATTGCTAGACAACCATTTTCAGGTCTTGCCATAGATTTTCAAGTAGACTGAAGTCAAAACTGTAACTCGGCCACTCAGGAACATTCTGTCTTCTTGGTAAGCAATGCCAGTGTAGACTTGTCCTTGTGTTTCAGGTTATTGTCCTCCTGAAAGGTGAATTCATCTCCCAGTGTCTGGTGGAAAGCAGACTGAACCAGGTTTTCCTCTAGGATTTTGCCTGTGCTTAGCTCCATTCCATTAATTTTTTTTATCCTGAAAAACTCCCCAGTCCTTTAACCATCTACCAATAGGTGCCCTTCTTTGTGAGGCATTGGAAAACCTCCCTGGTCTTTGTGGTTGAATCTGTGTTTGAAATTCACTGCTCCACTGAGGGACCTTACAGATAATTGTATGTGTGGGATACAGAGATGAGGTAGTCGTTCAAAAAATCATGTTAAACACTATTATTGCACACAGTGAGTTCTGAAGCTTATTATGTAACTTATTTAGGCTTTCTATAACAGAGGTTGAAAACGTATTTACATTTGATGCAAGACTTTTCAGCTTTTCATTTGAAATCAATTTGTAGAAATTTCAAAAAACATAATTCCACTTTGACGTTATTGGGTGTTGTGTGTGTAGGCCAGTAACAAAAAAAATCTACATTTAATCCATTTTAAATTCAGGCTGTAACACAACAGAATGTGGAAAAAGTCATGGGGTGTGAATACTTTCTGAAGGCACTGTACTTCCATAAAATGTTTTAACTGGTCCCGAGCTACCTTCAGACTTGTGAGGCTTGTAGGCCAATCGGTTGTACCGAGTTCAGATGAGCCCTGTGACGCTTGTGGGGTTTGTAGAGCAAATTGGAGAACACCATCGTGTTCGTGAGAATCATCTTTCCATAGAGGGGTCATAATAGTTGTAGGCCAAACCGTTCGGACGCTACAGACGTTTTCATGAGAATACCGATTTTCCAGATGTCTCATGGTCTGACAAACACCGCTCTAGCTCTGCCACCCATGCAAAAAAAATATATCTCTAGCTTAAACTGATGGATTTGGATGGGATTTTATTTATTTATACTAATTCGATTTCCACAGGGGGGCGGACTTCTACTCTAGGGGGTTAACTTTTTTCACCTAATAGCAGGAACAGAACCATCTAGTGGTCAGAACCTGGTAATATCAGGATGTTGGATGGGACATAATCCTAACATTTTAAATGACACATTTCTCTGAACAGGGGAAAAAATACATTACATAGGATGAAGAAACAATACTCCCAGCCGCAGCTCCATACTACTTGTCATACATAGAGAGTTGATACTATATACTCATTGTTGGGGTGGGATTGGTGTGGGGTGTGGCGGGTTCGTGGGTGGCGCTTGACCATTTCTTTGGATTCCTCATGTCTAACTCATTGCTAGAAATATATTTTTGAAATTGCCAATTTGGCAGCAATGAAATAGCTGGGATGCAGGATTGCTAATCTTATTTTTTTCTAACAATTTCTGAACAGTCTGAGATTGTGGGTGTCGAAATCCTATTTCTGGTGCTTTTTGAGGTGGAACGACCCTGCAGGCAGTTTTGTCCTGTTTTGTTCAGCTCAGATCTACTGTTGGGTTATTGTAGTTCTCTACTGAATGCCAAACACTGGCCTTTCCCTCTGCTACACACACACACACCCACCTCACCCACCTGCAGTGCTGTTGTGCAGTGACTGTAGGCTGAGCAGGGAAAAGAAGGCCAGCTGGCCAATATTAGACTTTCTAGAATACTCTACACTCTCTAGTCACTGTAGGTGGGCCCTGACTGGGGCTCTGACTGGGGCCCTGACTGGGGCTCTGACTGGGGCCCTGACTGGGGCCCTGACTGGGGCCCTGACTGGCTGACTGGGGCCCTGACTGGGGCTCTGACTGGGGCCCTGACTGGCTGACTGGGGCCCTGACTGGGGCTCTGACTGGGGCCCTGACTGGCTGACTGGGGCCCTGACTGGGGCCCTGACTGGGGCCCTGACTGGGGCTCTGACTGGGGCCCTGACTGGGGCTCTGACTGGGGCCCTGACTGGGGCCCTGACTGGGGCCCTGACTGGGGCCCTGACTGGGGCTCTGACTGGGGCCCTGACTGGCTGACTGGGGCCCTGACTGGGGCTCTGACTGGGGCTCTGACTGGGGCCCTGACTGGCTGACTGGGGCTCTGACTGGGGCCCTGACTGGGGCTCTGACTGGGGCTCTGACTGGGGCCCTGACTGGGGCCCTGACTGGGGCTCTGACTGGGGCTCTGACTGGGGCCCTGACTGGGGCCCTGACTGGGGCTCTGACTGGGGCTCTGACTGGGGCCCTGACTGGGGCCCTGACTGGGGCTCTGACTGGGGCCCTGACTGGCTGACTGGGGCCCTGACTGGGGCCCTGACTGGGGCCCTGACTGGGGCTCTGACTGGGGCCCTGACTGGGGCCCTGACTGGGGCCCTGACTGGGGCTCTGACTGGGGCCCTGACTGGGGCCCTGACTGGGGCCCTGACTGGGGCCCTGACTGGGGCTCTGACTGGGGCCCTGACTGGGGCTCTGACTGGGGCTCTGACTGGGGCTCTGACTGGGGCCCTGACTGGCTGACTGGGGCCCTGACTGGGGCTCTGACTGGGGCTTGCGTCTGGAACTCTTCAGTTAGAGTGGGCTCTAGAACTGTTTTGGAACTATGTATTGGTTCTTATACTCAGTGTATGTTTGTGTTGTTGAACACCTTGTATGTTTTCTAGAACTAGCACTGATGCTGTCTTCAGGGTTGTGGAATGCAGTGGTATTTTGGAGTGGAGCGGCCTGCTAGTCTTTTAAGGTTCTGGAGGTTAGGGTAGTGCGGGTGTGGGGAGGGGAGCAGGGGGGGGGGGGGGGTGTTACTCTCCCACAGTGCTGAACAGAAATCAATTAGTGGGGTGAATGTGCCGGCCCTCCCTCCCCCTTCACACACATACACGCACACACACTCTCGCTCTCTCTCAGGGTAGGAGGCCCTCACCCCCTTTGTAACGACGTGTGAAACAGCTGCTGCCACTGAATACTAACACGCACACACACACACACCAGCTCAGGCTGAATTTCAGTAGACACACACACACACACAGAGGGGGCGATGAAGAGTAGTAATATTGTGTAATTAAGGATTCCTTTCAGACAAAGGGAGAGCTCAAATGTTTGTCAGGCCTGATAGACTGAAAGCCCTGGCCTGTGTGTGTTCCTGGTGCGACAGGTAGCCTAGCGGTTAAGACGGTTGGGCCAGTAACCAAAAGGTCGCCTGGTTCGAATCCCCGAGCTGAATAGGTGAAAAATCTGCTCTGCTGCCCTCTCTCTCTCTCTCTTCAGACCGTCATTAGTTTGTTCTGTTGTCCCCCCTCTCATTTACCCGATTCTAACACCCGTTGCCATGGCGTTTAACAAATTATTGCAATTACGCTCATCATGTGGGTCGCCCCTGGAAACTGACTGATGGAGGGAGGGAGAGAATAAATACAAGAGAAGGTGATAATCCTATTTTGAACAAAAGGTCAAATTGCTGAATGGAGCAGCTTTGATTAAGCGGAGGATGTACAAAGTGGACTGGTTTCAACCCTATTCAGAGAGAAAGACAGAGAGAGTGGTGTGTGTTTCTGTGTGCGTCCTTTGGGTGCTTTGTGTCTACAAAAGCCTATTCAACTCTAGAGCTGGCTGGGTTAATTACCTTACGAGCTAGAACCTGTGTGGTTCTCTTCTCTCTCTGAGAACCACCAGTCAAAATGAAGTGTGTGTCTGTAGACGCATGTGGATTCCTATGTGTTGAGTTCCACTGGTCTGAGATCAGTTTGTGAAACAGGAACCCTCCAGAGTCAATTATCTGCCTCATTATCACTGACCCTGGGTGGAGAGAGGGAGGGGAGAGGAGAGGAGAGGAGAGAGGGAGGGGAGAGGAGAGGAGAGAGGGAGGGAAAGGAGGAGAGAGTGAGGACTAGTGAAGGAGGATGGAGAGAGGAGAGTGAGGACTAGGGAAGGAGGATGGAGAGAGGAGAGTGAGGACTAGGGAAGGAGGATGGAGAGGAAAGAGTGAGGACTAGGGAAGGAGGATGGAGAGAGGAGAGGGTGAGGTCTAGGGAAGGAGGATGGAGAGAGGAGGAGAGGAGGAGAGAGTGAGGACTAAGGAAGGAGGATGGAGAGAGGAGGAGAGAGTGAGGACTAAGGAAGGAGGATGGAGAGAGGAGGAAGAGGAGTTTAGTTTCTGTGTGTGTTGCCTCACTGCAGTTGAATGTGTTTAGTTAAATCTTGGGAAGTAATCTGCTGGCTGGATGCAATGTGTCATGTAGCTACTGCTCCCCCCCATCTCCCTCTCTCACTTTCTCTCCGGCTGGACTTTCTCAGTTAACCTACCCATTCTCTCATGTTTGTGTAGTGTACCCGGCTCCACTGGGGCAAAGAGGGACTTCGCCCCCTCAGTTTGGTTTATGTCCCTATATAAAAATAGCTAAAAAGTTCAAATGATTGAGTGTCAGGTTGGCTCAAAAACGGAATCTCCGCTGCGCTGTCTCAGCACAATGGACAGAGCGTGCCGCGGTGTGTCTGTGGAGGGGCTATGGAATGCCACTGGGGCTCATGGTTTCCGTTAGCAGGTAATTGCCGACTTTTGGACCATAAAATAAATGAAAAGCCGATAAATACAATTGTAACCGGCCAAATTGTCCGGGGCTGCCCTGCTGCTGAGTAGGGAGAGAAAGCAAAGAGAGGAGCCTTGGCCTAGGCTACTGTTGATTGTGAAGATGGAGGCCCTTTTTCATTGAAGTCAAACGAAAGTTAGAGAGCCTATAGTGAAAAGCCTACAAGGCAGGGCTCCAAACGCTGTCCATTTAGTCGCATTTTGTGACCCATTGACACAATGGCGGTGGGACTTAAAATATATTGGTTGAATCAGTGCGGGCTACACATTCATTCACCTCACTCACAACCTATTTTTTTTAGGAGGCTAAAACCATGATTTGGTCAAACAGTAAAGTATATTATCCTCATGATTCCTCCAATGAAAGTGTCTGCCTGCCACTGTACATGTTTCGCTGGGGCCTGCTGCGGTGTCGAGCGAGCCAGTCTCTCTCTCTGGGAGAAAGAAAAGTGTTCTGATTTGTATAACATTTTGAAATCTAATTGCTGGGAAAACACAGCTATCTTGTTACAGATGGAGAGAGGATGTTCTCAGCTTTCTGTAGGTATACTTTTTATTTCTCAATTATGAGCTCAATAGCAACTATTTTACAAAGATATTTGATATGTCTTTGAGATGTGGAGCGCATGAAATGTGCATTGGCCATTGCGAGTGCATAAGCCTCATTGGACGGTAGGCTACAACTGCAATGTTTTTTGGGACATTACATGTACTGTTAGATTAATACATGGCTACTATGAGTGGCTATCTTTAGTTGGTGATCTAGCTAATGTATTTTGAGTTTCCACTTCCTCAGGTGGTGAATTAGCCCCAAATAAATCAGCATGTGATATTAGTGCACATTAAGATGCAGGCGAATTCATCTCTATTGAATAAAAAATAAAAATATTTTTTAACAGTAAAATATAACAACAACAGCCTAAGTGTCTTACCCACAATGCATGACAATCACTGGATTAGGTTGCACATTAAAATACTTTGAATCACAACATATTTATTTCTTCAATACCATCTCAGTAGTCTATTACACTTTGTAATGAAGCACTATGTATTACTTTTTATAAGATGATAAACCTACACAGTTTTTCTATTGCGAGATGCCGCAAAAAACATTTGGTGCGACCAAATCATGGGCTGGTGCCACCAACTGAAAATGTTAGTGTCCTCCGTATAGAAAATGTGTAATATTGTAGTGGACATAGATGAGAAGAATGTTGGCGCGGTCGAAGCAGGCTATTGTGCAACTCGCTATTCTGGTAGGATGCAATTTTGGAACTTTAATTTATAATTTTTTTCGTATTTATAATCATTTGTTTTATTATTGGATATCATTGTTATTATTGTAGGCCTATTTATTAATCCAAAACCAGTTATTTAAATATGCTAAACGTCTTTTGTTTCATTCTGTTGAGATATTTTCGTTGGCTAAATTAAGTTTTGATCTGTCTTTTTATATGTGTGTTCCGTATTTAGTTTAAGATGGGTTATAAGTAGGCCTGTTGTAAAATAAAAATGATTATACTATTGCTGTCATTTGTTGTGTATGGTTTAGAAACTTTTGTGAAGGTATGGTGTGGATATTAGACTATTCTACTGCAGGGCTATGGTATGAAGGCAGTGCGCACAGGGCCTCCAAATGACTCGGACAGTTGAACTTGAGGTGCGGGAGCTTGAATGTTTTAGGCCTACCATAGTTACTCCTATAATCTAACAATATAATGCTTATCTTTATTTTAAAAAAATGGAATTGAAAATGAATTAATTAGCCTCCTTCTGCAGCAGACACAGTAGCCTATCTGACAAGTATAAAGAAATTCATGTTGGTTTCATAGCATGCCGCCGGCATAGCTCTCTCTCTCTCTGGGGATAGGCTTTAGATTCTCTTCCCTTTCCTATCATTAAAAAAATATATATTAATATAGTGGGCCTATGCATGCAATGCCCTGATGCATTTAGTGCTCAAATCTCTGACAGTAGAACCGTGAGGTGGACAATTAGCCTATTGTGTTAGGAAAGTAAAAACCAATAAAACAATAGGCTATAAGGTTTTTCACAAGGAATAGTGTTTTTTGTAATTAGTTATAGGCTGGTGTTAAGGACATGTAAATGTGGCTCTTCTGAAATTTTAAGAAACAATCTAGCTGGTTGTTTTTTTATCAAAATCTTGCTTTAGTGTTTAGGGCGCTGTCCATGGTGCTGGTAGAGTGCATCGGAGATTTCGCGCCAACTTCTTGGTCAAAAGTATTAGAACTTTTATGTTTATTGTGGTATAGCGTTATATAAGCAGAATTCAATATAATTCTAATGCAAGAACCCAATTGACGCCCCTGGGTGGTTTAGCTACATATCGGTGTGTTTCATCATAGAGATGGATACATTCTGTTTATGGTTTTCTTGGTAGCCTATTGGTTTTCGTGGCTGTAAATGGAACTGTATGTATTGGAAACGTGTTCGAATTTGTTTCACAGAAGTGTATTGTGACATGTCACAACGTGTTGCTGAACTCATGAGCGGCATGATTTTCCATGTTTTAAGCAGGCCTATGTGCCTTCAGAAATGATTCATACCCCTTGACTTATTCCACATTTTGTTGATACAGCCTGAATTAAAAATGGATTAAATATATGTTTTTCTCTCACCAATCTACACACTACCCCATAATGACAAAGTAAACATTTTTGCAAATTTATTGAAAATGAAATACAGAAATATCTCATTTGCATAAGTATTCACACCTCTGTGATGCTGGGTGTATTGATACACCATCCAAAGTGTCATGAATTACTTCACCATGCTCAAAGGGATATTCAATGTCTGTTTTAGTTCTTTTTTGGGTTTTTTAACCCATCTACCAATAGGTGCCCTTTGTGAGGCATTGGAAAACCTCCCTGGTCGTTGTGGTTGAATCTGTGTTTGAAATTCACTGCTTGACTGAGGGACCTTACAGTTATCTGTATGTGTAGGGTGCATCTCACTGTACTACGTTGTGTTTTGGATATTTGCTTTTTGTTTACTCTTTCCATGACTTAAACTCACCAGGTGAAAACGATGATCCCTTATTGCTGTCACTTGTTAAATCCACTTCAATCAGTGTAGATGAAGGGGAGGAGAGACATGTTACAGAATGATTTTTAATACTTGAGACAATTGAGACATTGATTGTGTGAGACATGAAAAAAATGAAATAATGTATGCACTCACTAACTGTAAATCGCTCTGGATAAGAGCGTCTGCTAAATGACTAAAATGTAAATGTGAATGAACGGGGTATGGTAGAAGGTACCAGGTGCACCGGTTTGAGTATCTCAAGAACTGCAACTCTGCTGGGTTTTTCACGCTCAACAGTTTCCCGTGTGTATCAAGAATGGTCCACCACCCAAAGGACATCCAGCCAACCTGACACAACTGTGGGAAGCATTGGAGTCAACATGGGCCAGCATCCCTGTGGAACACTTTCGAAACCTTGTAGAGTCCATGCCCTGACGAATTGAGGCTGTTCTGAGGGGGTGCAACTCAATATTTTAGGAAAGTGTTCCTAATGTTTTGTACACTCAGCGTTCTATAATGACACTATCTATCGGTCTGATATTTTGTTTACTAGGCCTACTTGGTACCGCTGTTTTGTTCTGTTCACAGGCATTCGTTCGCATTTGCAGTTGTCTGTATTCTAAGAAAACTGCTATTCAGTATTTTTGTTTGCGTGCATGAGTAACTAGGATGCTACTTTTAGCATTTCGTTTGCATTATTTTGGTAAAACAGCTGTGGGTATGGCTGCATTCACATAGGCTGTTTATAATAGGTGAATTACCTTATCTATCTTGTAGCCTATGCTTTAGTGTGTAGGGCGCTGTCCATTGTGCTGATACAGTGTAACGGAGATTAGCATGAAAACTGTAGCCTACCTGTCACTTCAAAAGCACTCAATGATCTCAGAGTCTCGCATTTGAACCTTATGTTTATAGTGGTATAGCGTAGGGCTGAGCGGTATACCGTATTTTACTATATACCGGTATTGATGCACAGACCGGTTTGAGTTTGTACTTTACCTTCTATAACGGTATTTAATTTTAATTTGATTTTTTAATGTGATACGCAACTCCGACGCGTATAATGTCCGATTTGATAGTTTACTCTTTTTTCTACTTGAGTCATCGCCCCTCCATCTCCTCCTTCTGCATGCCGCTAACCACACCAAGCCCCTGCCCCCCTATCACTCAAGGAGAGAGCAGTTGCTCCACCGCGGAGTCAGGAGCACTTTCCTTCCGTTGACTCTGCATTGTCAGACGGATGGAATAATGTTGGTGACATGTTGCTTTCCACAAGCGTTCTATGGTGGCACTATTCGTTTGTGTATCTTACTGTCTGCAAACTACTGTCTGCTAGTTTATCTTTTCTTAGCAAGGTGTTGCTAAAATAATTTGTGTTAGCTGCTAATGCTAATCGCTAAGTAGCTGGCTAGCTAGCTTGCTAAATGTACTAAGAGTCAGAGCAGACTTAGCTAGCTAGTGTCGTAGTAAATATGACCCATTTTAATGTTAGGAGCTTGTTTTCAATCAATGCTGTTCCTATGCAAGAACAATGGACAGAGCCAATATCTTCTCAAGGACAACACCCACGCCACAGGCCACAATCTGGTTGCTCCCCACGAGTCTTTCCTTTGAGAACATACACACATTCACACACACATCTCCATGCATACGCACACTCATCCTCATGCCTCACGAGTTACGCACACACACAAACTGCACTTCTTTCTACTGGTCGGGTGCCAAGGGCAGAGGACTCTGCCGTGCACCAAAGGGGCTTCTACTCTGGACAGAGCAGACCCGCCTCCTACGCCTCGGGAACCAATCAAGGGACTAGAAGAAGGACCCCTTCCTTTGTGTTACATTGTATAAAGTAATGCTGTAAACTCTGTTTTTTATCCCTTTTCAACTGTCTCCATAAGAGGCAACTGAATGGGTCCATGCATGTAGCTTGAGCAGTACCAGCTATCTCTGTTGTTTAATAAACTGCCTTTTGCTTAAGCATATTCCTCTCTGTCTAGCGTCGTTGGTTTGTACTTCCTCTCCTTATGGTTCCACCAACACTAGCTAATACTGCCTGTTACCAGTGCTGGTGTAGGACTAGATAAGCGTGTTTTTGTGCAACGGTATCTTATCAGAGAGGACTAGGCGAAGCACGGATATGTTGGCTAGCTAGCAAGCTACATGAAGTAAGAAACATGTAATGTAGCATCTAATTAGGGTCACCTGATAACACTAACCAACACTAATGGTTCCTACCCTGTCAATAATTCCTTCCTGGTTTATTCATTTGTTGTCATGTCAAACAACAATGCATTCAAGCTGCTGCCCACTATATTCCAACTAGAATTAGAATAATCATTATATTTCCATGATTCCAACAGTTCACCAATTAACTAGGCCTATATTTTTAGCCCATATCATGCTGCCTGGCACAGTGTGGAAATGATAATAAAAGTGCAGGAAATGCAGAAATTGATGGAAATTATTTTTGTTTGGAGTTTGATTGAACACTATAAATGGAGAAAGCCCCATTGAAATCACATATAATTTGCTTTGCCACCCTAGGGTCATGAACTACTCATAAAGCATATTTAGAACTTTTATTATTAAAAAACATAAAATACTGTCAAATACGTCATACCGTCAAAAATGAAAAAAATTATATTGTGAGATGCTATTTGGTCCATATCGCCCAGCCCTAGTATAGCACAATATAATGCAAATGTAAGAACCCCAAAAATGTTTGCCCTCTCGCAGGTTTCAACTGCCCCCTTAGTCACTTTATCCTGGCACCGGGTGTGTGTGTGTATCAAGCCAGTGTGTGTGCTTTTGGAGTGAGATATTCAGGGTCACTGGGCAGAAGGGGAACGCATGATGATTAGTTATTTCCTCATCTTTGTGGGGTTTCCGTTAGAAAAATGTGGCGGTGGACATTTGACTGGCAACATTTTAATTTACCGGACATTTGAGAAATGTACCGGACCCATATGCAGTGCTTAACCTGATTAGGACGTCCACCCACGGTGCTCAGAATGACAGACATCACATTTAGAATATGTTCATTCATATTAACAGAACATGCAAGTCGATGATGCAACGATGTGCGGTCCTTCTTACCTAATTCTGATGTGCACTTTGAAGATGTTAGAATAACTGTGCACATTTACTTTTCCTCAGCCAACAAGACAAGTAACGAACAGCAAAATCACTAGCCTAGAAGTAGAACAGTTAGGCTACCTATTCTATTGGTCAGCTTGTCGAAAAATAAATAGCCTATTCCAAACAGACTCTGGGACAGTTGTGGGATGATTGATCCCAAATTCATACCACCAGTAGGCCTAGGCTACATCAAATAAAACGTTAAAAGCAATGAGTCTGATGCAACAGATCAGAATGTTTAGCTTAAAATGTTGATAAACTATTATATCTCCACATTATAACTCCACCAATTTCACAAAGCAGTAGGCTACGCGCGAATGTTTGTTCCATAATGCAATTAGCAGGAAAACACCATTGTCAAAAGGGCACTGCAGATGCGACCGAGATGAAAATATCCGTTAGAAATTTAAAAAGAGAGAACATCTAATAGGCGACTTTGAAGCAAGGTAAGACATGCCTCATATGTATTAAAACATCGAGGTTTCAAACAATTAAGTATTTGTTTTCAAAATGCGTACTACCTCCAGCTCATTGCAAAGTGGCGTGTGATGCGCTGATGAGGCCTGCCTTCCGTTGCCGTTTGATGCTTAGTTCATAACAATTTGGATCTCGGACTTCAGTGCGTTCAAGACAACTGGGAACTGAGAAAAAAACGGTCATACAACTCGGAATTCCAACTCGGGAACTCGGGCCTCTTTCTAGAGCTCAGACTTTCAGACCTGCACATCAATGACGTCATGATTTGACCTCGTATTTTAAAGGGTTCCCAGTTGTCCTGAAAGCACCACAAGATGCTGCAGCTGCTCTCTCTGTCTGACAGATTTTCCACTCCAAGGCTCTGTATCTGTATGCTGTAGGCGTGTGATAAATAAGATGCATAAGGAATACTAAATTATACAAATTAACCTATAGACCAATAAGCACGACCAGTCAAATGTATTTCCATCGACTGGTATTTCCATCAATGAATAGGCTAAAATTATTTCGCAATGGGATTGTTTCTTCTTCTCCCAGCCAGCGGCAATTTTATTTATTGGCTTTTCTATATTTTTTTGGGACTAAAGCCGGCTATTACCGGCTAACCGAAACCCTGGTGTGGACGTGTTTAACTACACTTCTGGGGGACCAGAAGTCCCCTCAAGAATAGTAAATAAACAAACAGTTGACCAACTGGGGACATTTTGTTAGTCCCCACAAGGAACAATTATATTTTTAGGGGGTTAAGGTTAGAATTAGAGTTAGGGGTAAAGAAAAGTTAGGGTTAGGTTTATGGTTAGGGAAAATAGGATTTTGAATGAGAATCAATTGTGTCCCCCCATAATGTTTGTTAAACAAGACTGTGTGTGTCTATGTCCAGCTCATGGGAAAGGTGCTGTGTGTTTAGTCTTGTCCTCAGGAGCACAAAGACTGGGATCAAACACTCATGCAATAACATCCCTAATGAACACACACACACCGCGTCCCTCCAATCTCCTCAAAATGAAAACCAAACACACACAGGTCCCAATTCAATTACAATCTCCCAGAGTTCACAGTGTTACCCACAACCCCCTGGGCCAGAGCTGATTATCTAAACATCGCCTGCCGCCGCACACAAAGACACAAGGATCTTGGGACATTAAACCGCTTTATTGGCTTTGATATTCAACACAATGGTGTGTGTGTGTGGTCGGTTGCAGGTTAATGAGACCCTTCAGTTTATCAGTTGACTGTATGATTGAGACACAGAGACGAGACAGAGACCTCTCCGTATTTCCTCCTTTTCTGTGGCCCAGTATATCTAGGAGTTTTAGGGGTGAAGGGTGCATAGGGGTGTGGCTGTTCCTTAGTGTGTGTGGTGATTTGCTGTGTTTAATGCTAGGACAGGTGCAGTGTGTAGTGAGGGGTTGGGGATGGCCTGAGAACTGTCATTAGTTGGGTATTACCGCCAACACACACACACCAAAGCCCCCCATGTAATGACAGGGCATATTGGGGCTCTAATGTTAGATTAGGGAGGAGGAGGGGAACAGAGGGGGGTTGGAGCTGCACCTGTCCAAGGCAACTGACTCACCCCAGAGGTCCTAACCACGGCTGCCCTCTGCTCTGCCTGTCTGAAAAAGGAAGGACCCCAGGCTCAGGCATGTGCCTTCTTCAGACAGAGAGGTTGACTTGGATAATTAGAAAATATCACATTTTAGCAAGGAGGCAGAGAGAAAGAGGTAGAAAGTTGATCTGTGTGTTGTGTTTTGGCAGGTACTTATGTCATTGTTTTCAGCAGTTTGCACTTGGTGCAATTAGGATAATAAAAAGCCTGATTGAAAGTGTCCTTGATATGAATACAATTTATGTGAATAATTTTATTTTCCTTTACTTCTCTCTCCCCATCCCTTCCTCTCTCTCGACCTTCCTCTCTTTCATTTTACATTTTAGTGATTTAGCAGACGCTCTTATCCAGAGCGACTTACAGTTAGTGAATGGATACATTTTTCATACTGGCCCCCCGTGGGAATCGAACCCACAACACTGGCGTTGCAAGCGCCATGCTCTACCAACTGAGCTACAGGAGGCCTTTCCATACCTCTCTCTCCCTCCACCCCTCTCTCTCCCTCTCCCCTTTCTCTCTTTCCTCCGCACACCCACCCACCTCCCTCTGTACTTTATCCCTCCATCTCCACCCTCCATATGTCCCTCCATCACTCCATATCAGGGTTGGTTAGTGTGTGACGGCCAGGCCTGTCAGAACAGAACCAGGAGTCTTCCTATCACCTTTTCCAGATCTGGACCTATCTGGCCTGCCTGCACCCGCTCTGCACTCAGATCAGAGGTAACACACACACACATACACGCAGGAACACACCGCTCGCACACACATACGCGCTCGCTGTTGACTGTTGGATGGTTTGTCCAGGTGATGGTGCTGTAGAGTCATTTAAAAGCTACTGAGCTCTTTTCCTCGCTTCTCTTGTCCTCTTCTCTCATCCTCTTCTCTTCTCTCGTCCTCTTCTCTTCTCTCGTCCTCTTCTCTCGTCCTCTTCTCTCGTCCTCTTCTCTTCTCTCATCCCCTTCTCTCGTCCTCTTCTCTTCTCTCGTCCTCTTCTCTCATCCTCTTCTCTTCTCTCGTCCTCTTCTCTCGTCCTCTTCTCTCGTCCTCTTCTCTTCTCTCGTCCTCTTCTCTCGTCCTCTTCTCTCTTCCTCTTCTCTTCTCTCATCCTCTTCTCTCGTCCTCTTCTCTCATCTTCTTCTTCTCTCATCCGCTTCTCTCATCCTCTTCTCTTATCCTCTTCTCTTCTTTCAACCTCTTCTCTTCTCTCGTCCTCTTCTCTTCTCTCGTCCTCTTCTCTCGTCCTCTTCCCTCATCCTCTTCTCTTGTCCTCTTCTCTCGTCCTCTTCTCTTCTCTCATCCTCTTCTCTCATCCTCTTCTCTTCTCTCATCCACTTCTCTCGTCCTCTTCTCTCGTCCTCTTCTCTCGTCCTCTTCTCTCATCCTTCTCTCTTCACTCATCCTCTTCTCTCATCCTCTTCTCTTCTCTCGTCCTCTTATCTCATCCACTTCTCACGTCCTCTTCTCTTCTCTCGTCCTCTTCTCTCGTCCTCTTCTCTCGTCCTCTTCTCTCGTTCTCTTCTCTTATCCTCTTCTCTTCTCTCATCCTCTTCTCTCGTCCTCTTCCCTTCTCTCATCCTCTTCTCTCATCCTCTTCTCTCGTCCTCTTCTCTTATCCTCTTCTCTTATCCTCTTCTCTTCTCTCGTCCTCTTCCCTTCTCTCATCCTCTTCTCTCATCCTCTTCTCTTCTCTCGTCCCCTCCTCTTCTCTCATCCTCTTCTCTCTTCCTCTTCTCTCGTCCTCTTCTCTTCTCTCATCCTCTTATGTCGTCCTCTTCTCTTCTCTCGTCCTCTTCTCGTCCTCTTCTCTCGTCCTCTTCTCTTCTCTCATCCTCTTCTCTTCACTCGTCCTCTTCTCTCATCCTCTTCTCTCATCCTTCTCTCTTCTCTCATCCTCTTCTCTTCTCTCATCCTCTTCTCACGTCCTCTTCTCTTCTCTCGTCCTCTTCTCTCGTCCTCTTCTCTCGTCCTCTTCTCTTCTCTCATCCTCTTCTCTCGTCCTCTTCCCTTCTCTTATCCTCTTCTCTCGTCCTCTTCTCTCGTCATCTTTTCTCGTCCTCTTCTCTCATCCTCTTCTCTTATCCTCTTCTCTTATCCTCTTCTCTTCTCTCATCCTCTTCTCTCGTCCTCTTCCCTTCTCTCATCCTCTTCTCTCATCCTCTTCTCTTCTCTCGTCCTCTTCTCTCGTCCTCTTCTCTCGTCCTCTTCTCTCGTCCTCTTCTCTTCTCTCGTCCTCTTCTCTCATCCTCTTCTCTCATCCTCTTCTCTTCTCTCGTCCTCTTCTCTCATCCTCTTCTCTCATCCTCTTCTCTCATCCTCTTCTCTTCTCTCATCCTCTTCTCTTGTCCTCTTCTCTTCTCTCATCCTCTTCTCTCATCCTCTTCTCTCGTCCACTTCTCTCGTCCTCTTCTCTCATCCTCTTCTCTCATCCTCTTCTCTCATCCTCTTCTCTCATCCTCTTCTCTTCTCTCATCCTCTTCTCTCGTCCTCTTCTCTTCTCTCATCCTCTTCTCTCATCCTCTTCTCTCGTCCACTTCTCTCGTCCTCTTCTCTCATCCTCTTCTCTCATCCTCTTCTCCTCTCTCGTCCTCTTCTCTTCTCTCGTCCTCTTCTCTCGTCTTCTTCTTTTCTCTCATCCTCTTCTCTCGTCCTCTTCTCTCATCCTCTTTTCTCGTCCTCTTCTCTCATCCTATTCTCTTCTCTCGTCCTCTTCTCTTCTCTCGTCCTCTTCTCTCGTCCTCTTCTCTCGTCCTCTTCTCTCGTCCTCTTCTCTCATCCTCTTCTCTTCTCTCGTCCTCTTCTCTCGTCCTCTTCTCTTCTCTCGTCCTCTTCTCTCGTCATCTTCTCTCGTCCTCTTCTCTCGTCCTCTTCTCTTCTCTCATCCTCTTCTCTCGTCCTCTTCTCTCTCATCTTCTTCTCTTTGCTCATCCGCTTCTCTCATCCTCTTCTCTTATCCTCTTCTTTCATCCTCTTCTCTTCTCTCGTCCTCTTCTCTTCTCTCGTCCTCTTCTCTCGTCCTCTTCTCTTCTCTCATCCTCTTCTCTTCTCTCATCCTCTTCTCTTGTCCTATTCTCTCGTCCTCTTCTCTTCTCTTCTCTCATCCTCTTCTCTCATCCTCTTCTCTTCTCTCATCCACTTCTCTCGTCCTCTTCTCTCATCCTTCTCTCTTCACTCATCCACTTCTCTCATCCTCTTCTCTTCTCTCGTCCTCTTATCTCATCCACTTCTCACGTCCTCTTCTCTTCTCTCGTCCTCTTCTCTCGTCCTCTTCTCTCGTCCTCTTCTCTCGTTCTCTTCTCTTATCCTCTTCTCTTCTCTCATCCTCTTCTCTCTTCCTCTTCCCTTCTCTCATCCTCTTCTCTCGTCCTCTTCTCTCGTCCTCTTCTCTTATCCTCTTCTCTTATCCTCTTCTCTTCTCTCATCCTATTCTCTCGTCCTCTTCCCTTCTCTCATCCTCTTCTCTCATCCTCTTCTCTTCTCTCATCCTCTTCTCTCGTCCTCTTCTCTTCTCTCATCCTCTTCTCTCATCCTCTTCTCTCGTCCACTTCTCTCGTCCTCTTCTCTCATCCTCTTCTCTCATCCTCTTCTCTCATCCTCTTCTCTCATCCTCTTCTCTTCTCTCATCCTCTTCTCTCGTCCTCTTCTCTTCTCTCATCCTCTTCTCTCATCCTCTTCTCTCGTCCACTTCTCTCGTCCTCTTCTCTCATCCTCTTCTCTCATCCTCTTCTCTTCTCTCGTCCTCTTCTCTTCTCTCGTCCTCTTCTCTCGTCTTCTTCTTTTCTCTCATCCTCTTCTCTCATCCTCTTCTCTCGTCCTCTTCTCTCATCCTCTTTTCTCGTCCTCTTCTCTCATCCTATTCTCTTCTCTCGTCCTCTTCTCTTCTCTCGTCCTCTTCTCTCGTCCTCTTCTCTCGTCCTCTTCTCTCGTCCTCTTCTCTCGTCCTCTTCTCTCATCCTCTTCTCTTCTCTCGTCCTCTTCTCTCGTCCTCTTCTCTTCTCTCATCCTCTTCTCTCGTCCTCTTCTCTCATCTTCTTCTCTTTGCTCATCCGCTTCTCTCATCCTCTTCTCTTATCCTCTTCTCTTCTTTCATCCTCTTCTCTTCTCTCGTCCTCTTCTCTTCTCTCGTCCTCTTCTCTCGTCCTCTTCTCTTCTCTCATCCTCTTCTCTTCTCTCATCCTCTTCTCTTGTCCTATTCTCTCGTCCTCTTCTCTTCTCTTCTCTCATCCTCTTCTCTCATCCTCTTCTCTTCTCTCATCCACTTCTCTCGTCCTCTTCTCTCATCCTTCTCTCTTCACTCATCCTCTTCTCTCATCCTCTTCTCTTCTCTCGTCCTCTTATCTCATCCACTTCTCACGTCCTCTTCTCTTCTCTCGTCCTCTTCTCTCGTCCTCTTCTCTCGTCCTCTTCTCTCGTTCTCTTCTCTTATCCTCTTCTCTTCTCTCATCCTCTTCTCTCGTCCTCTTCCCTTCTCTCATCCTCTTCTCTCGTCCTCTTCTCTCGTCCTCTTCTCTCATCCTCTTCTCTTATCCTCTTCTCTTCTCTCATCCTATTCTCTCGTCCTCTTCCCTTCTCTCATCCTCTTCTCTCATCCTCTTCTCTTCTCTCGTCCTCTTCTCTCATCCTCTCCTCTTCTCTCATCCTCTTCTCTCGTCCTCTTCTCTTCTCTCATCCTCTTATGTCGTCCTCTTCTCTTCTCTCGTCCTCTTCTCTTCTCTCATCCTCTTCTCTTCACTCGTCCTCTTCTCTCATCCTCTTCTCTCATCCTTCTCTCTTCTCTCATCCTCTTCTCTTCTCTCATCCTCTTCTCACGTCCTCTTCTCTTCTCTCGTCCTCTTCTCTCGTCCTCTTCTCTCGTCCTCTTCTCTTCTCTCATCCTCTTCTCTCGTCCTCTTCCCTTCTCTCGTCCTCTTCCCTCGTCATCTTCTCTCGTCCTCTTCTCTCGTCTTCTTCTCTTATCCTCTTCTCTTATCCTCTTCTCTTCTCTCATCCTCTTCTCTCGTCCTCTTCCCTTCTCTCATCCTCTTCTCTCATCCTCTTCTCTTCTCTTCTCTCGTCCTCTTCTCTCATCCTCTTCTCTCATCCTCTTCTCTCATCCTCTTCTCTTCTCTCATCCTCTTCTCTCATCCTCTTCTCTTCTCTCATCCTTTTCTCTCATCCTCTTCTCTCGTCCTCTTCTCTCGTCCTCTTCTCTCATCCTCTTCTCTCATCCTCTTCTCTTCTCTCGCCTCTTCTCTTCTCTCGTCCTCTTCTCTCGTCTTCTTCTTTTCTCTCGTCCTCTTCTCTCATCCTCTTCTCTCGTCCTCTTCTCTCATCCTCTTCTCTTCTCTCGTCCTCTTCTCTTCTCTCGTCCTCTTCTCGTCCTCTTCTCTCGTCCTCTTCTCTTCTCTCGTCCTCTTCTCTCTCTTCTCTTATCCTCTTCTCTCATCCGCTTCTCTTCTCTCGTCCTCTTCTCTCGTCCTCTTCTCTCATCCTCTTCTCTTCTCTTCTCTCATCCTGTCCTCTTCTCTCGTCCTCTTCTCTCATCCTCTTCTCTTCTCTTCTCTTCTCTCATCCTGTCCTCTTCTCTCATCCTTCTCTCTTCTCTCGTCCTCTTCTCTCGTCCTCTTCTCTCATCCTCTTCTCTCATCCTCTTCTCTCATCCTGTCCTCTTCTCTTGTCCTCTTCTCTCGTCCTCTTCTCTCGTCCTCTTCTCTCGTCCTCTTCTCTCGTCTTCTTCTCTCGTCCTCTTCTCTCGTCCTCTTCTCTCGTCCTCTTCTCTTCTCTCGTCACTTTCCGTTGTTTTTGCTCTCCTTATCGATTTACCTTCCCCCTCTATCTTTCTCCTTTCACTCTCCCTCCATTCCATCCTGTCCTTGTTCCTACTTTAATGAGATTGAACATTCTTACATAGTTCTCCCCCAAAACACACCACACACACACACACACACACACAGACACACACACACACACACACACACACACACACACACACTGAATGTAGAAGTACAACATACACACACTGTTAAGAGTATCCTCTGTTCTCTGCACGGGCCTGTTACAGCCGTGTGTGTGTCCGTAGGAGGTTCACTGTTAGTTTAAAACTTCTCTCCTTTATGAAGACCAAGTTAGCCTGAAGGGTGAATTTTGTATTTATTTCTGTCTTTTCCTTCTCTTCATCTGATGTTTCTCTCCCTCTCATTTTATGGCAGACGTTTCAATTTATTTTTCTCCTGTAGTTCTCTCCCTCCCCTCTTTCTCCCACCTTCCCTCCAAGCTCCCTTTCTCCTGTCTTCCCCTCTCTTCCCCTCTCTTCCCCTGTTTTCTCCTCTCTTCCCCTGTCTTCCCCTGTCTTCCCCTGTCTTCTCCTCTCTTCCCCTGTCTTCTCCTCTCTTCCCCTGTCTTCTCCTCTCTTCCCCTGTCTTCCCCTGTCTTCTCCTCTCTTCCACTGTCTTCTCCTCTCTTCCCCTGTCTTCCCATGTCTTCTCCTCTCTTCCCCTGTCTTCTCCTCTCTTCCCATGTGTCTTCTCCTCTCTTCCCCTGTCTTCTCCTCTCTTCCCCTGTCTTCTCCTCTCTTCCCCTGTCTTCCCCTCTCTTCCCCTGTCTTCTCCTCTCTTCCCCTGTCTTCTCCTCTCTTCCCCTGTCTTCTCCTCTCTTCCCCTGTCTTCCCCTGTCTTCCCCTGTCTTCCCCTGTCTTCCCCTGTCTTCTCCTCTCTTCCCCTGTTTTCTCCTCTCTTCCCCTGTCTTCTCCTCTCTTGCCCTCACTCCTCTCTCTTCCCCTGACTTCTCTCTCTTCCCCTCACTCCTCTCTCTTCCCTTCTCTCCCCCTCTCTCTCCCTCTTTAGCAGTGTGTAGAGTTGTGTATGGCGACAGGTTGAAACCCAAAAGGCCAATTTGTCTTGTCACCACGGCCACTTAGGCGTCCTTCTCTGTGCCTGAGGGCCCTGCAACGTTAAACTGCTGGCTGAATAAAACATTTAACTCACCGCTCTACCCTTAACCCACCTTTCCTCTCCTCCGCTCCCCCCATCCAGCATGTTCTCCCCTGCACCCTCCTTTCTCTCCTCGCCCGCTCGCTTCCACCTCTCCGTTCTCTTTTATTCCTCCCTTATTTTCTCGTTCTCTATCTCATTATCAGTCATCCCTCTTTCTCCCCTCTCCCTTTATTTTCTGATCCTTCTATTCTTTTATTTCTGCTTCCTTTCTTCTTCCTCTTTATACCATCGCCTCGTTCCCATCTTTTTCAGTGATGTTTTCCTCTCCCTTCCTCCTGCTCTCTCCCCCTCTCTCAATCCCTCCCTCTCTTTCTCTCTCTCTCCCTCGCTTGCTCACCCCACCCCCCAGTCTCTCTCCCTACTCCCTCTTTCTCTTCCTCTCTCTCTCTCTCTCTCTCTCTCTCTCTCTCTCTCTCTCTCTCTCTCTCTCTCTCTCTCTCTCTCTCTCTCTCTCTCTCTGATCTCCATGTAATAGAGGAGTAATAGCCACTCTTGTTGATTGGTTAGTAATTTGAGGGAGTTATGCACAGGTGCAATTTGTAATATTTTCATTAAATTACATTTCTCTCTTTCTCTCTCCTTCTTTAACACTCTCCCTCTCTTTAGTTTTATATCTGATGTGCTGTTTCTCTCTCTCTAATTTTCTCATTTTTACTTCTTTTTTTTCAGTTCATCAGATGTGCTGAGTCCTCTCCCTCTCTTTCTCTCCCACCCTCCCTCATTCCCCCCTCCTTCCCCCTCTTTCCTTCCCTCTCTCTCTCTCTCTCCTTCCCCCTCTCTCCTTCCCTCATTCCCTCTCCCCTTCCCCCTCTCGCTCTCTCTCTCTCTCTCTCTCTCTCTCTCTCTCTCTCTCTCTCCCTCTCTCTCTCTCCCTCCTTCTCTCTCTCTCACGCCCTCTGTTTCATTGATGCGCCCATTAAAGCAATTTTTTCCTCTCTAGTGGAAATTGCAGCATGTAAATTTTCACACAAATTACGGCAATAGCAGGTATCTCTATTTGATAAATTATAGCTGGAGCAATCAGAGATAATTGAGTGCCTTTCAAAGGGAGACGGCTGCATTCACTCCTGGCTCAAAGCCGCCCCATTATCGCCTAATCGCTCTTTAAACACTGAAATTCACTGAACAAAAATTCTTGTCATAATTTCGCTTAAGTGTATTTGGAAATCACAGGGCCTTTGAGCGAGGATAATTGAAATCAAATCCTTTTCACTGAAGCTGACATTTCTACATTTTCACCCAATTGAAATTAATTTCAAAAATTGAGCATGAATATCTTTAAATAGCAGGCAATTATGCCTTGTGAATGGGGAGAAATTACCCATTGGTGCAGGGCTGCGCTAGCGAGCAGTGGAGCCAGTTAAAAGTCTTTGTTTCCTGCAGTGTTTGGCTAATAAAGATTTACATATATTGACTCATTATGGAGGCTTGTGAAGACGATCGCCTGGAGGATTCAACCCAACGCTACAACATCCGCGTTAAACCATATCAGATATCACATCACACAGCAGCACAGGGATTTCTCTCTCTCTCTCTTCTCTCATTCACAGCTGCAGTGTGTGTGTGTGTGTGTGTGTGTGTGTGTGTCTAAGGGGCCGACTGGATCTGTAGCTTAGCAGTGTCTAGGGGGAGTATATAGCATGCAACCTTTCGATGTAGCTCCAGTGGTTATGGATTAGTAGTGATGGCTGACTGCAGTCTATACTGTAGGCCTGTAGCACAGCAGATACTATCAGAATGAGACTAACAGTCACACATACACACACACACTTGTCTTGTCATGTAGTAATCCATATAGTCATTGACATCTCAGTACCTGTCTGAATATAATACTAATTTCAGAGGCATTTCTAGGAGTAATTTAGGTTTTTCTGTGGCCCGTTTTAGACTGTTGGCTGTGGTTTAGTGATTTAGACTGTTGGCTGTGGTTTAGTGATTTAGACTGTTGGCTGTGGTTTAGTGATTTAGACTGTTGGCTGTGGTTTAGTGATTTAGACTGTTGGCTGTGGTTTAGTGATTTAGACTGTTGGCTGTGGTTTAGTGATTTAGACTAATTTTTAGTCTTTCTCTTTCTTTTTCGCTCTCTCTCTTTCATCCTTTTTCACTCTCCAGTCTCCACTCCCTCCCTCTCTCTTTGCTCCCATTATTTCTCTCTCTCTCTCACCATACTTTTCAGGTTCACTTGCATAGCAAAGGGAAGTGCACCTACCCTATGGTGGTGTGTGTGCAGATCTGGTGAGGGGGCTAGTTAGCGAGGGGGGGGTGCGTATGTGGAGGGCGGGGGGCAGGGAGGTTGTTCGCTCCCAGAGAGGCAATTTCACAGCTGGTTTGCTCTTTCGGCAGCCAGGCTGAAAAAGCAGCAGATTTGTAGTGCAAATTGAAATTGTGTCAGTAGAGGAACAAAGCACTGAGCCGAATGATAAGGCGTGCGTACATGTGTGGGAGTGTGTGAGCGCTGTAAATTCAATAACTACCTGTAACACCGTTAGCCACGCCTCTTCGACACCTGTCAGTCAAGTCCGGTGTGTATGTGTGTGTTGCGTTGGCAACGTTAACCGAGGGATGCGTGGTTGGTAGTTGACCAAGGCAGAGCATCGTGGGTCAACAGCTGTGTGCATCACATGGCCATAGAGGGCCAATTACACACACACACACACCCTCACACACACACACACATCAAACACTGCACACGTCCATTAATAGACATTGAAGACTCAACCCATACGCTAACACCCTATACATCACACACACATTGAGACAGATGCTTATGCTGTCATATACGCATCATCATCATAACAACATGCTACATACACCTGATGCCAGTCGCTGGGGGATGTAGCGTTGCGTCTCTAGCTGAGTATAACAGTCAGTGTAATTAGCGTTGTCATAATGTAATTAGGCAGGTAGCCTAGTGGCTAAGAGCATTGGGCCAGTAACCGAAAGGTTGCTGGTTTGAATCCCTGAGCCGACTAGGTGGGAAAAAAATTAAATGTGCCCTTGAGCAAGGCACTTAACCCTAATTGCTCCTGTAAGTCGCTCTGGATAAGAGCGTCTGCTAAATGACTATAATGTAAAATAATGTCTCTAGCTGAGTGTAACAGTCAGTGTAATTAGCGTTGTGATAATGCTATCATGCAGTATAATGACTAATCATATTGACAGCCTGTGTTGTTCAGCTGCCTCTCCTTTCCTCTCAGACCTTATCACAACAAACTATTATCAACCAGGGGATTTACACATCATCCTTCTCTGCCTCTCTCTCAATTCAATTCAATTTAAGGGCTTTATTGGCATGGGAAACATATGTTTACATTGCCAAAACATGTGAAATAAACAATAAAAAGTGAACAGTAAATATTACACTCACACAAGTTCCAAAAGAATAAAGACATTTCCAAGTGTCATATTATGTATATATACAGTGTTGTAATGATGTGCAAATAGTAAAAGTACAAAGGGGAAAGTAAATAAACATAAATATAGGTTGTATTTACAATGGTGTTTGTTCTTCACTGGTTGCCCTTTTCTTGTGGCAACAGGTCACAAATCTTGCTGCTGTGATTGCACACTGTGGTATTTCACCCAGTAGATAAGGGAGTTTATCAAAATTGGGTTTGCCTCCACAATCCCCCGACCTCAACCCAATTGAGATGGTTTGGGATGAGTCGGACGGCAGAGTGAAGGAAAAGCAGCCAACAAGTGCTCAGCATATATGGTAACTCCTTCAAGACTGTTGGAAAAGCATTCCAGGTGAAGCTGGTTGAGAGAATGCCAAGAGTGTGCAAAGCTGTCATCAAGGCAAAGGGTGGCTATTTGAAGAATCTCAAATATATTTTGATTTGTTTAACACTTTTTGGTTACTACATGATTCCATATGTGTTATTTCATAGTTTTGATGTCTTCACTATTATTCTACAATGTAAGAAATAGCAAAAATAAAGAAAAACCCTTGAATGAGTAGGTGTGTACAAACTTTTCACTGGTACTGTATGTATCCTTTTTTGTGTGCTCTATGGCAATGGTGTCTAGATGGAATTTGGTGGTCCTGACAACTGGACCTTTTTTTGGAACACCATTATTTTTCTTTTATTGAGATTTACTGACAGGGCCCATGTCTGACAGAATCTGTGCAGAAGATCTAGGTGCTGCTGTTGGCCCTCCTTGGTTGGGGACAGAAGCACCAGATCATCAGCAAACAGTAGACATTTGACTTCAGATTCTAGTAGGGTGCCCTTGCCAATTCGTTGATATACAGTTGAAGTCGGAAGTTTACATACTCTTAGGTTGGAGTCATTAAAACTAGTTTTTCAACCACTCCACAAATTTCTTGTTAACAAACTATAGTTTTGGCAAGACGGTTAGGACATCTACTTTGTGCATGACACAAGTAATTTCCCAACAATTGTTTACAGACAGATTATTTCACTTATTATAATTCACTGTATCACAATTCCAGTGGGTCAGAAGTTTACATACACTAAATTGACTGTGCTTTTAAACAGCTTGGAAAATTCCAGAAAATGATGTCGTGACTTTAGAAGCTTCTGATAGGCTAATTGACATAATTTGAGTCAATTGGAGGTGTACCTGTGGATGTATTTCAAGGCCTACCTTCAAACTCAGTGCCTCTTTGCTTGACATCATGGGAAAATGAAAAGAAATCAGCCAAGACCTCAGAAAATTTTTTGTAGACCTCCACAAGTCTGGTTCGTCCTTGGGAGCAATTTCCAAACGCCTGAAGGTACCAGGTTCATCTGTACAAACAATAGTACGCAAGTATAAACACCATGGGACCACGCATTCATCATACCGCTCAGGAAAGAGACGCGTTCTGTCTCCTAGAGATGAACGTACTTTGGTGCGAAAAGTGAAAATCAATCCCAGAACAACAGCAAAGGACCTTGTGAAGATGCTGGAGGAAACAGGTACAAAAGTATCTATATCCACAGTAAAACAAGTCCTATATCGACATAACCTGAAAGGCTGCTCAGCAAGGAAGAAGCCACTGCTCCAAAACCGCCATAAAAAAGCCAGACTACGGTTTGCAACTGCACATGGGGACAAAGATCGTACTTTTTGGAGAAATGTCCTCTGGTCTGATGAAACAAAAATAGAACTGTTTGGCCATAATGACCATCGTTATGTTTGGAGGAAAAAGGGGGTACTTGCAAGCCAAGGAACACCATCCCAACCGTGAAGCACGGGGGTGGCAGCATCATGCTGTGGGGGTGCTTTGCTGCAGGAGGGACTGGTGCACTTCACAAAATAGATGGCATCATGAGGAAGGAAAATTATGTGGATATATTGAAGCAACATCTCAAGACATCAGTCAGGAAGTTAAAGCTTGGTTGCAAATGGGTCTTCCAAATGGACAATGACCCCAAGCATACTTCCAAAGTTGTGGCAAAATGGCTTAAGGACATCAAAGTCAAGGTATTGGAGTGGCCATCACAAAGCCCTGACCTCAATCCTATAGAAAATGTGTGGGCAGAACAGAAAAAGCGTGTGCGAGCAAGGAGGCCTACAAACCTAACTCAGTTACACCAGGTCTGTCAGGAGGAATGGGCCAAAATTCACCCAACTTATTGTGGAAGGCTACCCAAAATGTTTGACCCAAGTTAATCAATTTAAAGGCAATGCTACCAAATACTAATTGAGTGTATGTAAACTTCTGATCCACTGGGAATGTGATGAAAGAAATAAAAGCTGAAATAAATCATTCTCTCTACTATTATTCTGACATTTCACATTCTTAAAATAAAGTGGTGATCCTAACTGACCTAAAACAGGGAATTTTTACTAGGATTAAATGTCAGGAATTGTGAAAAACTGAGTTTAAATGTATTTGGCTAAGGTGTATGTAAACTTCCGACTTCAACTGTATATGTTGAAGAGGGTGGGGCTTAAGCTGCATCCCTTTCTCACCCCACGGCCCTGTGGAAAGATATGTTTTTGTATTTTGCCAATTTTAACCGCACACTTGTTTGTGTACATACATTTTATAATGTCGTATGTTCTTTCCCCCCTCTCTACCTCTCTCTCTACCTCTATCTCTCTCTACCTCTCTCTCCACACACACACACACACACACACACACACACACACACACACACACACACTAGCGTTCAATCAATATTACCATTGAATTGACACCCACTTACATACATCTTACATAGACATACAGTATCTCACAAAAGTGAGTACACCCTCACATTTTTGTAAATATTTGAGTATATCTTTTCATGTGACAACACTGAAGAAATGACACTTTGCTACAATGTAAAGTAGTGAGTGTACAGCTTGTATAAC
This sequence comes from Coregonus lavaretus, assembly GCF_964263955.1. Taxonomy (NCBI): domain Eukaryota; kingdom Metazoa; phylum Chordata; class Actinopteri; order Salmoniformes; family Salmonidae; genus Coregonus; species Coregonus lavaretus. The sequence goes on from NW_028164706.1 coordinate 72,014, forward strand.
AGTGTAAATTTGCTGTCCCCTCAAAATAACTCAACACACAGCCATTAATGTCTAAACCGCTGGCAACAAAAGTGAGTACACCCCTATGTGAAAATGTCCAAATTGGTCCCAATTAGCCATTTTCCCTCCCCGGTGTCATGTGACTCGTTAGTGTTACAAGGTCTCAGGTGTGAATGGGGAGCAGATGTGTTCAATTTGGTGTCATCACTCTCACACTCCCTCATACTGGTTACTGGAAGTTAAACATGGCACCTCATGGCAAAGAACTCTCTGAGGATCTGAAAAAAAGAATTGTTGCTCTACATAAAGATGGCCTGGGCTATAAGAAGATTGCCCAGACCCTGAAACTGAGCTGCAGCACGGTGGCCAAGACCATACAGCGGTTTAACAGGACAGGTTCCACTCAGAACAGGCCTCGCCATGGTCGACCAAAGAAGTTGAGTGCACGTGCTCAGCGTCATATCCAGAGGTTGTCTTTGGGAAATAGTCGTATGAGTGTTGCCAGCATTGCTGCAGAGGTTGAAGGGGAGGGGGGTCAGCCTGTCAGTGCTCAGACCATATGCCGCACACTGCATCAAATTGGTCTGCATGGCTGTCGTCCCAGAAGGAAGCATCTTCTAAAGATGATGCACAAGAAAGCCCGCAAACAGTTTGCTGAAGACAAGCAGACTAAGGACATGGATTACTGGAGACCAAGAAACTTATTTGGTTCAGATGGTGTCAAGCGTGTGTGGCGGCAACCAGGTGAGGAGTACAAAGACAAGTGTGTCTTGCCTACAGTCAAGCATGGTGGTGGGAGTGTCATGGTCTGGGGCTGCATGAGTGCTGCCGGCACTGGGGAGCTACAGTTCATTGAGGGAACCATGAATGCCAACATGTACTGTGACATACTGAAGCAGAGCATGATGCCCTCCCTTCGGAGACTGGGCCGCAGGGCAGTATTCCAACATGATAACGACCCCAAACACACCTCCAAGACGACCACTGCCTTGCTAAAGAAGCTGAGGGTAAAGGTGATGGACTGGCCAAGCATGTCTCCAGACCTAAACCCTATTGAGCATTTGTGGGGCAACCTCAAACGGAAGGTGGAGGAGTGCAAGGTCTCTAACATCCACCAGCTCCGTGATGTCGTCATGGAGGAGTGGAAGAGGACTCCAGTGGCAACCTGCGAAGCTCTGGTGAACTCCATGCCCAAGAAGGTTAAGGCAGTGCTGGAAAATGATGGTGGCCACACAAAATATTGACACTTTGGGCCCAATTTGGACAATTTCACTTAGGGGTGTACTCACTTTTGTTGCCAGTGGTTTAGACATTAATGGCTGTGTGTTGTGTTATTTTGAGGGGACAGCAAATTTACACTGTTATACAAGCTGTACACTCACTACTTTACATTGTAGCAAAGTGTCATTTCTTCAGTGTTGTCACATGAAAAGATATACTCAAATATTTACAAAAATGTGAGGGGTGTACTCACTTTTGTGAGATACTGTATGTATAAAGACACATACAGTTTATTGTAGTAAATGTGTGAACACAGGAGTTGGTGGATGGGTATGGGGGGTTTGGTTAAGAACACTCAGCTTCTCGAGTTAACAGCCCTAATTTCGGAGACTGATTCAATCACACACACACTCACACAATCACACACACACAGAATGCAAAACGGTTCAATTGCTCCAATCGCAGAGAGAAAGAGGGAAAGAGATCTCCATCGCTTTCTCTTCATCTCTCTCCCTCTCTCCGACAGCCACTTGTTTGCTAGTGTTGATTGAAAACAGGGTTTTAGATTTGGGGAAATGATAGGGGGAGTAATAGACGTGCTGATGAAAGGATAGCCCTTCTGCCTTGATAGGACATGGAGCGTATATTTCCACCCGGACCCATTTAGCTGTGAAGCACCGCACTCTGACGCGCTCAGTAGGCCCCTTACCCACAGTCCTCTGATGTCACTTGATTAGAAAGAGCTGCTCTGCGAATACATTAATTTGATTAAGTGTGTGTGTGTGTGTGTGTGTAAGCGAGGGCCTGAATGAGCGAGGTAGGTAAATATCAGGTGTGATCAATAGTCTAGAGACGGAAGGAGCAGGAATGGGGAGGTGAGGATGGAGGAGAGGTGGCGGAAGAGAGAGGGCTAACATGATTAAAGCCTCTTTAATTTTGTTCCCCCTCTTTTTTTGATGTGAGAAATCAACGTCCATCCTTTCTTTCCCTCCCCTCTTCTTTCATTATTTCCTCTGTTAGCGATTGGCCTTGTCAGGTTCTATGTTTGGTCAGCTTGGCCTTGTCAGGTTCTATGTTTGGTCAGCTTGGCCTTGTCAGGTTCTATGTTTGGTCAACTTGGCCTTGTCAGGTTCTATGTTTGGTCAACTTGGCCTTGTCAGGTTCTATGTTTGGTCAGCTTGGCCTTGTCAGGTTCTATGTTTGGTCAACTTGGCCTTGTCAGGTTCTATGTTTGGTCAACTTGGCCTTGTCAGGTTCTATGTTTGGTCAGCTTGGCCTTGTCAGGTTCTATGTTTGGTCAGCTTGGCCTTGTCAGGTTCTATGTTTGGTCAACTTGGCCTTGTCAGGTTCTATGTTTGGTCAACTTGGCTTTGTCAGGTTCTATGTTTGGTTGGCCTTGTCAGGTTCTATGTTTGGTCAACTTGGCCTTGTCAGGTTCTATGTTTGGTCAGCTTGGCCTTGTCAGGTTCTATGTTTGGTCAGCTTGGCCTTGTCAGGTTCTATGTTTGGTCAGCTTGGCCTTGTCAGGTTCTATGTTTGGTCAACTTGGCCTTGTCAGGTTCTATGTTTGGTCAACTTGGCTTTGTCAGGTTCTATGTTTGGTTGGCCTTGTCAGGTTCTATGTTTGGTCAACTTGGCCTTGTCAGGTTCTATGTTTGGTCAGCTTGGCCTTGTCAGGTTCTATGTTTGGTCAGCTTGGCCTTGTCAGGTTCTATGTTTGGTCGGCTCGGCCTTGTCAGGTTCTATGTTTGGTCGGCTTGGCCTTGTCAGGTTCTATGTTTGGTAAACTATTGTATTGTTTCCAACTACACACCAAGTGTTGACACTATTCTGAAACGTATATAGCACTTCCCAGTCCTAAACATACACACTACTTAAAGTAAGACATTATATGACAACACACACTTGCCCTCACAACACACCCTCGCTTCGCTCAGCCTGGGATACCTGTAGGTGTGACTGGATTAGTGAACTGGGATGTCTCTCTCTCACTCCCACACACACAGACCCGTGCATCTGTAAAGTATATGTTGTGTGTGTTATCCCCTGGTCCCGGGGCAGTAATACCACACATTACTGTATTACACTCCCTGGGGAAACTCTGCTAGGATTACAGGGCCAGGCGGAACACCGTGGCCTCACACACTCCTTACCGGCTGGGGGGTAGGGTTACCACACTTTAACCTACTTTAATCTCCTTAACCTTTTTCAGTGTTTTTTCTAGATCTAAAGGGGACTTGGGTGATGGGCATGGCAGGGGACGTGGCAAGGGCATGGTCGGCGCCGCTGAATTTTAGAGAACATTTTAGAGGCTCTCATCTTGTTGGTGATTTTGCATTAAGCCAATTTTCTGCTTTTCTACACATTTTGCCATGCAGCCGAGAGAAAATGCTGCAGTTTTAAAAGCAAATTATCTTTAATTCTACATATTCTGCCATGGAGCTGAGAGAGAATGTTGCCGTTTTAAAGCAAATTTCCTGCAATTCTATGCGTTTTGCAATGGCTAATGCTGTGTTCTTTTGCTTAAACATAATAACAAAATATAGGCTGCTAAATTCATTGTTTTTTTAATTTTCAATTCTCCCTGACTGTCTAGCTTTTATTTTGGTGATTGATAGTTCTCAAAGATTATATTATGAAAAAAATATGTAGGTCCATTATCTATTTATTTATTTATTTATTTTTTGGGCCATCCTCTTCAGACGACAAAAATAAACATGGCTTTTACAGCCTTTTCTTTTGTTCTTACATGTATTTCTACACATTTTGCATACATGGCTTTTTTTTTTGCTACAGTAGTTACATAGCTAGAATAAAGTAATTTGATATACATTACATCTGGATAGATAGTAATTATACATTATACATTGTGTTTTAAGTCATAACTACAGTGCCTTGCAAAATAATTCATCCCCCTTGGCGTTTTTCCTATTTTGTTGCATTACAACCTGTAATTTTAAATCGATTTTTATTTGGATTTCATGTAATGGACATACACAAAATAGTCCAAATTGGTGAAGTGAAATGAAAAATATAACTTGTTTCAAACAATTCTAAAAAATAAATAACGGAAAAGTGGTGAATGAATATGTATTCACCCCCTTTGCTATGAAGCCCCTAAATAAGATCTGGTGCAACTAATTACCTTCAGAAGTCACATAATTAGTTAAATAAAGCCCACCTGTGTGCAATCTAAGTGTCACATGATCTGTCACATGATCTCAGTATATACACACCTGTTCTGAAAGGCCCCAGAGTCTGCAACACCACTAAGCAAGGGGCAACACCAAGCAAATGGCACCAAGAAGACCAAGGAGCTCTCCAAACAGGTCAGGGACAAAGTTGTGGAGAAGTACAGATCAGGGTTGGGTTATAAAAAAATATCTGAAACTTTGAACATCCCACGGAGCACCATTAAATCCATTATTAATAAATGGAAAGAATATGGCACAACAACAAACCTGCCTAGAGAGGGCTGCCCACCAAAACTCATGGACCAGGCAAGGAGGGCATTAATCAGAGAGGCAACAAAGAGACCAAAGATAACCCTGAAGGAGCTGCAAAGCTCCATAGGACCACTGTGAGGGAAAATAGTATTTGATCCCCTGCTGATTTTGTATGTTTGCCCACTGACAAAGACATGATTAGTCTATAATTTTAATGGTACGTTTATTTGAACAGTGAGAGGCAGAATAACAACAACAAAATCCAGAAAAACGCATGTCAAAAATGTTATAAATTGATTTGCATTTTAATGAGGGAAATAAGTATTTGACCCCTCTGCAAAACATGACTTAGTACTTGGTGGCAAAACCCTTGTTGGCAATCAGAGGTCAGACGTTTCTTGTAGTTGGCCACCAGGTTTGCATACATCTCAGGAGGGATTTTGTCCCACTCCTCTTTGCAGATCTTCTCCAAGTCATTAAGGTTTTGAGGCTGACGTTTGGCAACTCGAACCTTCAGCTCCCTCCACAGATTTACTATGGGATTAAGGTCTGGAGACTGGCTAGGCCACTCCAGGACCTTAATGTGCTTCTTCTTGAGCCACTCCTTTGTTGCCTTGGACGTGTGTTTTGGGTCATTGTCATGCTGGAATACCCATCCATGACACATTTTCAATGCCCTGGCTGAAGGAAGGAGGTTCTCACCCAAGATTTGACAGTACATGGCCCCATCCATCGTCCCTTTGATGCGGTGAAGTTGTCCTGTCCCTTTAGCAGAAAAACACCCCCAAAGCATAATGTTTCCACCTCCATGTTTGACGGTGGGGATGGTGTTCTTGGGGTCATAGGCAGCATTCCTCCTCATCCAAACACGGCGAGTTGAGTTGATGCCAAAGAGCTCGATTTTGGTCTCATCTGACCACAACAGTTTTACCCAGTTCTCCTCTGAATCATTCAGATGTTCATTGGCAAACTTCAGATGGCCCTGTATATGTGCTTTCTTGAGCAGGGAGACCTTGCGGACGCTGCAGGATTTCAGTCCTTCACGGCGTAGTGTTACCAATTGTTTTCTTGGTGACTATGGTCCCAGCTGCCTTGAGATCATTGACAAGATCCTCCCGTGTAGTTCTGGGTTGATTCCTCACCGTTCTCATGATCATTGCAACTCCACGAGGTGAGATCTTGCATGGAGCCCCAGGCCGAGGGAGATTGACAGTTATTTTGTGTTTCTTCCATTTGCGAATAATCACACCAACTCTTGTCACCTCACCAAGGTGCTTGGCGATGGTCTTGTAACCCATTCCAGCCTTGTGTAGGTCTACAATCTTGTCCCTGACATCCTTGGAGAGCTCTTTGGTCTTGGCCATGGTGGAGAGTTTGGAATCTGATTGATTGATTGCTTCTGTGGACAGGTGTCTTTTATACAGGTAACAAGCTGAGATTAGGAGCACTCCCTTTAAGAGTGTGCTCCTAATCTCAGCTCGTTACCTGTATAAAAGACACCTGGGAGCCAGAAATCTTTCTGATTGAGAGGGGGTCAAATACTTATTTCCCTCATTAAAATGCAAATCAATTTATAACATTTTTGACATGCGTTCTTCTGGATTTTTGTTATTGTTATTCTGTCTCTCACGGTTCAAATAAACCTACCATTAAAATTATAGACTGATCATGTCTTTGTCAGTGGGCAAACGTACAAAATCAGCAGGGGATCAAATACTTTTTTTCCTCACTGTATGCACGTTCAAGTTTTCTGTTTTTTTGTGTTATTTCTTGTTTGTTTCACACAAAAAAAATATTTTGCATTTTCAAAGTGGTAGGCATGTTGTGTAAATCAAATGATACAACCCCCCCCAAAAAATCTATTTTATTTCCAGGTTGTAAGGAAACAAAATCGGGAAAATGCCAAGGGGGTGAATACTTTCACAAGCCACTGTATTATAGAACATGAGCTTTTAAACCCACCCCTCAGCTACTCTCAGTCCATCCCACCTATCTGAGTAAACCGCCCTCTTATGATTTCCATGTGCCATGTATATTTCTACTGTGCTGTGATGTTTCACATAAATTCTGAACCTTTGTAATCTCATAGTATCTACAGATTGCAAGTTATTTTATTTATTTATTTTTTTGTCATTTAGCAGACGCTATTATCCAGAGCGACTTACAGATAGTGAGTGCATACATTTTTTTTTTCATACTGGTCCCCCGTGGGAAACGAACCCACAACCCTGCCGTTGCAAACGCCATGCTCTACCAACTGAGCTACACGGTTAAAGATATTTTTACCAAAACTATTCTTATATTGTTGATTGGTTGGTTGACTATGGCTTTCCAAGTCTCCCAACAGTGCTATTTGTAGTGTTAATTTTACACAGAAAGTGTTTTCCATCCTGAAAATTAATAAAACATATATTTTTATATTTGTTACACTGTTTGGACTTGAGCAACCCGAAAGAACGCTTAGGCGGCACGCTCAATGATTTCAATGGCAGAAGAATCCCTGCCTTTGATATATATTCCTCAGATCCTCAATAGGCCTATATGGTTTGTTTGCTGCAGCGACTAACTTTATGTTACTTGATGTTAGGCGTGTATCTCTCTGTCTGTCTGTCTGATCTACGAATACACTGCGCCTGCTTGCTGTGACTGAGTTAAACGTGGAGCTAATTTCAGCCCCGGAAGGAGATCTCTAATAGAATATGCACACACACACACACACACACACACACACACACACACACACACACACACACACACACACACACACACACACACACACACATACATACAGTGGGGAAAAAAAGTATTTAGTCAGCCACCAATTGTGCAAGTTCTCCCACTTAAAAAGATGAGAGAGGCCTGTAATTTTCATCATAGGTACACGTCAACTATGACAGACAAAATGAGAAAAACAAATCCAGAAAATCACATTGTAGGATTTTTAATGAATCTATTTGCAAATTATGGTGGAAAATAAGTATTTGGTCAATAACAAAAGTTTCTCAATACTTTGTTATATACCCTTTGTTGGCAATGACACAGGTCAAACGTTTTCTGTAAGTCTTCACAAGGTTTTCACACACTGTTGCTGGTATTTTGGCCCATTCCTCCATGCAGATTTTCTCTAGAGCCGTGATGTTTTGGGGCTTTACTGGGCAACACGGACTTTCAACTCCCTCCAAGGATCTTCTATGGGGTTGAGATCTGGAGACTGGCTAGGCCACTCCAGGACCTTGAAATGCTTCTTACAAAGCCACTCCTTCGTTGCCCGGGCGGTGTGTTTGGGATCATTGTCATGCTGAAAGACCCAGCCACGTTTCATCTTCAATGCCCTTGCTGATGGAAGGAGGTTTTCACTCAAAATCTCACGATACATGGCCCCATTCATTCTTTCCTTTACACGGATCAGTCGTCCTGGTCCCTTTGCAGAAAAACAGCACCAAAGCATGATGTTTCCACCCCCATGCTTCACAGTAGGTATGGTGTTCTTTGGATGCAACTCAGCATTCTTTGTCCTCCAAACACGACGAGTTCAGTTTTTACCAAAAAGTTCTATTTTGGTTTCATCTGACCATATGACATTCTCCCAATCCTCTTCTGGATCATCCAAATGCACTCTAGCAAACTTCAGACGGACCTGGACATGTACTGGCTTAAGCAGGGGGACACGTCTGGCACTGCAGGATTTGAGTCCCTGGCGGCGTAGTGTGTTACTGATGGTAGGCTTTGTTACTTTGGTCCCATGTCTCTGCAGGTCATTCACTAGGTCCCCCCGTGTGGTTCTGGGATTTTTGCTCACCGTTCTTGTGATCATTTTGACCGCACGGGGTGAGATCTTGCGTGGAGCCCCAGATCGAGGGATATTATCAGTGGTCTTGTATGTCTTCCATTTCCTAATAATTGCTCCCACAGTTGATTTCTTCAAACCAAGCTGCTTACCTATTGCAGATTCAGTCTTCCCAGCCTGGTGCAGGTCTACAATTTTGTTTCTGGTGTCCTTTGACAGCTCTTTGGTCTTGGCCATAGTGGAGTTTGGAGTGTGACTGTTTGAGGTTGTGAACAGGTGTCTTTTATACTGATAACAAGTTCAAACAGGTGCCATTAATACAGGCAACGAGTGGAGGACAGAGGAGCCTCTTAAAAAAGAAGTTACAGGTCTGTGAGAGCCAGAAATCTTGCTTGTTTGTAGGTGACCAAATACTTATTTTCCACCATAATTTGCAAATAAATTCATTAAAAATCCTACAATGTGATTTTCTGGAATTTTTTCCCCCAATTTGTCTGTCATAGTTGACGTGTACCTATGATGAAAATTACAGGCCTCTCTCATCTTTTTAAGTGGGAGAACTTGCACAATTGGTGGCTGACTAAATACTTTTTTCCCCCACTGTACATACATACATTGTCACGATCGTCTGAAGGATGAGACCAACGCGCAGCGCGTGTACCGATAAACATGATGACTTTATTTTAATTAAAGTGCAACACGAGAAAAACAACAAAATACGATACGTGAAGTTCACTACTGATACAGACAGCAACACGGAAACAATAACCCACAACACAAAGGAGAAAACACACAGAATATATATGGCTCCCAATCAGAGATAACGAGCCGACAGCTGACACTCGTTACCTCCGATTGGGAGTCATCGACCAATCACCACCTGACACAAACAAAATGAAACTCACCCATCCCCAACACCACCAAATGAAATACACCCAAACACATGAAAATGAACAACCCTGGCTCAACATAAACGTCCATAGAGCCAGAGTGTCACAGTACCCCCCCCTAAAGGTGCGAACTCCGGGCGCACCAACATCAGGACTAGGGGAGGGTCTGGGTGGGCGTCTGTCCATGGTGGCGGCTCTGGCCCTGGTCGTGATCCCCACCCCACCACAGTCACAACCTGCTTCGGTAGCCTCCTCCTAATGACCACCCTCCACCTAACCCCACCTGGACTAAGGGGCAACCCCGGACTAAGGGGCAGCATCGGCCTAAGGGGCAGCACCGGGATAAGGGGCAGCACCGGGATAAGGGGCAGCACCGGGCTAAGGGACAGCACCGGACTAAGGGGCAGCACCGGACTACGGGGCAGTACCGGACTAAAGGGCAGTACAGGACTAAGGGGCAGCACCGGGCTAAGGAACAGTACCGGACTCAGGGGCAGCACCGGACTAAGGGGCAGCACCGGGCTAAAGGGCAGCACCGGACTAAGGGGCAGCACCGGGCTAAGGGGCAGTACCTGACTAGATGGCGGATCCTGGCTGGCTGGCTCTGGCGGATCCTGGCGGGACGGCTCTGGCGGATCCTGGCGAGACAGCTCTGGCGGATCCTGGCGGGACGGCTCTGGCGGATCCAGGCTGGACGGCTCTGGCGGATCCTGGCGGGACGGCTCTGGCGGATCCTGGCTGGACGGCTCTGGCGGATCCTGGCTGGACGGCTCTGGCGGATCCTGGCTGGACGGCTCTGGCGGATCCTGGCTGGACGGCTCTGGCGGATCCTGGCTGGACGGCTCTGGCGGATCCTGGCTGGACGGCTCTGGCGGATCCTGGCTGGACGGCTCTGGCGGATCCTGGCTGGACGGCTCTGGTGGATCCTGGCTAGACGGTTCTGGCGGATCCTGGCTGGACGGCTCTGGCGGATCCTGGCTGGACGGCTCTGGCGGATCCTGGCTGGACGGCTCTGGCGGATCCTGGCTGGCTGACGGATCTGGCGGATCCTGGCGGGCTGACGGATCTGGCGGATCCTGGCGGGCTGACGGATCTGGCTGCTCATGGCTGGCTGACGGATCTGGCTGCTCATGGCTGGCTGACGGATCTGGCTGCTCATGGCTGGCTGACGGATCTGGCTGCTCATGGCTGGCTGACGGGTCTGGCTGCTCATGGCTGGCTGACGGGTCTGGCTGCTCATGGCTGGCTGACGGGTCTGGCTGCTCATGGCTGGCTGACGGATCTGGCTGCTCATGGCTGGCTGACGGATCTGGCTGCTCATGGCTGGCTGACGGGTCTGGCTGCTCATGGCTGGCTGACGGATCTGGCTGCTCATGGCTGGCTGACGGATCTGGCTGCTCATGGCTGGCTGACGGATCTGGCTGCTCATGGCTGGCTGACGGATCTGGCTGCTCATGGCTGGCTGACGGGTCTGGCTGCTCATGGCTGGCTGACGGATCTGGCTGCTCATGGCTGGCTGACGGGTCTGGCTGCTCATGGCTGGCTGACGGGTCTGGCTGCTCATGGCTGGTTGACAGATCTGGCTGCTCATGGCTGGCTGATGGTGCTGGCTGGGAGGCTGGCGGTGGAGGCGGACCCCAGCCTCGGATTGCAGTCATCACCTCCAGCAGGGCGGCTCCCATCTGCAGGAGCTGCTCTTTCTGGTTCCGAACCTGAGCTTCCAGTCTGATATGGGCTGCGTCGGCTCCTGCTGATTCCATAGCAGGTGTATGATTCTGTCTGGCGGAAGGCTCTAGCGGCTCCTGTCTGGCGGAAGGCACTAGCGGCTCCGATCTGGCGGACGGCTCTGAAGGCTCATGGCAGACGGGCGGCTTTGCAGGCTCAGTACAGACGGGCGGCTTATGCAGCGCTTGACAGACGGGCAGTTCAGACGCCATAGGGCCGACAGGCAGTTCAGGCGCCGTTGGGCAGACGGCCAGTTCAGGCGCCGTTGGGCAGACGGCAGACTCTGGCCGACTGGTGACGCACCCCGTAGGATTCGTGCGTGGAGCAGGAACAGGCCGGGCTGGGCTGGCGACGCGCACCTTATCCCTGGTGCGAGTGGCCGGAACAGGCCGGGCCGGGCTGGCGACGCACATCGTGGACCTGGTGCGTGGAGTAGGAACAGACCGGTCCGTACCGGGAACACCCACCACTGGCCTTAACTGGGGATCAAGAACGGACCGGACCAGACTGGGAACACACTTCAGTCTCTCATGCCGTGCCACAACAACTTCCCTCCCTCTACTCGCCAATGGCTCCCGTAATCCGATAGCCTTCTCTCCAGCTCTACCTGTGGCAGCCTCCTGCTGCCCAGGCGCCCAAGCCATGTGCCCCCCCCCAAAAAATGTTTGGGGAGTAACCACGGGCTTCCAGCCTCGACTCCGCGCTTCCTCTTCATACCACCTCCTCTCGGCTGCAGCTGCCTCCAGCTCTTCACGAGGGCGGTGATATTCCTCCTCATACCACCTCCTCTCGGCTGCAGCTGCCTCCAGCTCTTCACGAGGGCGGTGATATTCCTCCGGTTGTGCCCAAGGACCCTTTCCAGCCCGAATCTCCTCCCATGTCCAAAAGTCCTTAGGAGGCTTCCATAAATCCTGCGTAGGTAGGTCCTGTTGCCGCTTGTTACGCCGCTTGGTCCTCTTGTGGTGGGTTATTCTGTCACGATCGTCTGAAGGATGAGACCAACGCGCAGCGCGTGTACCGATAAACATGATGACTTTATTTTAATTAAAGTGCAACACGAGAAAAACAACAAAATACGATACGTGAAGTTCACTACTGATACAGACAGCAACACGGAAACAATAACCCACAACACAAAGGAGAAAACACACAGAATATATATGGCTCCCAATCAGAGATAACGAGCCGACAGCTGACACTCGTTACCTCCGATTGGGAGTCATCGACCAATCACCACCTGACACAAACAAAATGAAACTCACCCATCCCCAACACCACCAAATGAAATACACCCAAACACATGAAAATGAACAACCCTGGCTCAACATAAACGTCCATAGAGCCAGAGTGTCACATACATACATACATACATACATACACTACCTTGCTGCCAGCAGTGTTCCCCCATGTTTTTGGCAGAAATTATACATCTCATATTAATGACTTACACAGCATTTAGTGGCACACTTCAGCTTTCTCTCTCTCCATCTCTCTCTCCTCTGTCTGTTTGTAGTGTAGGCGGTATGACCATAATGTCATCTCTCTGCAATGATCAGATTAAAATTGTGCCCTGCCCCTTTACCCCCTCCTTTCACTCTCTTTCGCTCCCTCCTCTCTCTCTCCTTTTATTTTTCGCTCCCTCCTCTCTCTCTCCAGCCCCTCCCTCTCTCTCTCTTGCATCCTCACTCTCTCTCTTTCCCTCTCTCTTCTCTCTCACTCTTTTCTCCTCCCTCTCTCCCTTATCCCTCCCTCCCTACCAGTCCATATAAGGACAGTAAATCTGTGTGTGATTGTCGAATCAATTATTCTTTCTGTGCAATTACTCTCACACAAAGAAGTTTCCCCTTCCTAACCGTGCTCCACCATGCTCCGACGGGTGATTTAAACGAACTGCTGTCCCAGCTGCCCGCTACGCTAGCTGCTAACAGTCATCCACTGATAGAATATTCATGCTAGCGTTAGTGAACGCCATGGCCCGGCTCCATTAACGTTCATCACGTTAGCGCCGGGATCGCTTTGGCCCATCTCCATTAACTTCATCATGCACACTTAATTATACCCTTGTTATTGTATTTACAGCTAGTTAGAGCATAGCCCTGATGCACTGCAGACAGGCCGGCTTTGGGATGGTGGTGTGTGTGTGTGTGTCTCTCTTTCCACTGACTGTTCTTGTCTTTTATTCCGTTTCTCCTTTTGCTTTCTCTTCCATTCCTCCCTTTCTCTCCCTCCTTCCTTTTCCCCCTTCCCCTCGCTCCCTCTCTTAAAGGGAGGCCATTTATTTGAACTGCGGTCCCTACTGAGCACTGGGCTCTGCATCTTTCTCTACCTCCCTCCTTCCCTCTCTTTCTAACGGACTCTCAAGTCGTTATTTTATCCATTCCAGTGGTTGAGAAAGAATGAAGAAAAGCAGGAGAAGGCCTTTCAGAAATGATGACATGATTGATTTAGCTTGATCATGCATCATCTTCTTTCTATTCCCCCCTGTTTATTGACCCCTCTCTATTGACCCCTCTCTATTGACCCCTCTCTATTGAACCCTCTCTATCCCCTCTCTCTCCCTTTCTCCCTCCCTCCCCCCTCTCTCCCTTCCTCCCTCCTCTCTCCCTTCCTCTCTTCCTCTCCCTCTCTCCCTCGCTCTCTCCCTCCCTCCCTCCCTCCTACACTTATTGTTTATCTGTGTATCTACTGTTCATATGTTTATTGTATGTTGTGATATGGGTAGAGAGAAAGGCTTCATTGGAGATTAGACACTGACATTAAGGAACACACACACACACACAGACAGAGGGAGCTCTAGGGTAGACAGTAGCCCAGAGCCTGACAGAGAGAAGAAGTAGTGCTCTGGCCTTCTTAGGCCCTCCTGAGGAGATAACAGAGAGGACAGCTGTGTGTGTGTATCGACCCTGTGGCCCAACTTGAAGTGATAGAGTCACTGCTCCACTATAGATCCCTCAACTCTCCAGTTAAGTGTGATATAAACCCCAAAGCTTGTATTTCTACCAGAGAGAATATACACTGAGGAGGCTGCTTGGAGGAGCTATAGCAGGACGGGCTCATTGTAAATGGAACATATCAAACATATGGAAACCACAACTCGCAACTCAATATTAGGAAGGTGTTCCTGATGTTTGGTATACAGTGGGGGGGAAAAAAGTATTTAGTCAGCCACCAACTGTGCAAGTTCTCCCACTTAAAAAGATGAGAGAGGCCTGTAATTTTCATCATAGGTACACGTCAACTATGACAGACAAATTGAGGAAAGAAAATCCAGAAAATCACATTGTAGGATTTTTTATGAATTTATTTGCAAATTATGGTGGAAAATAAGTATTTGGTCACCTACAAACAAGCAAGATTTCTGGCTCTCACAGACCTGTAACTTCTTCTTTAAGAGGCTCCTCTGTCCTCCACTCGTTACCTGTATTAATGGCACCTGTTTGAACTTATCAGTATAAAATACACCTGTCCACAACCTCAAACAGTCACACTCCAAACTCCACTATGGCCAAGACCAAAGAGCTGTCAAAGGACACCAGAAACAAAATTGTAGACCTGCACCAGGCTGGGAAAACTGAATCTGCAATAGGTAAGCAGCTTGGTTTGAAGAAATCAACTGTGGGAGCAATTATTAGGAAATGGAAGACATACAAGACCACTGATAATCTCCCTCGATCTGGGGCTCCACGCAAGATCTCACCCCGTGGGGTCAAAATGGTCACAAGAACAGTGAGCAAAAATCCCAGAACCACACGGGGGGACCTAGTGAATGACCTGCAGAGAGCTGGGACCAAAGTAACAAAGCCTACCATCAGTAACACACTACGCCGCCAGGGACTAAATCCTGCAGTGCCAGACGTGTCCCCCTGCTTAAGCCAGTACATGTCCAGGCCCGTCTGAAGTTTGCTAGAGTGCATTTGGATGATCCAGAAGAGGTTTGGGAGAATGTCATATGGTCAGATGAAACCAAAATAGAACTTTTTGGTAAAAACTCAACTTGTCGTATTTGGAGGACAAAGAATGCTGAGTTGCATCCAAAGAACACCATACCTACTGTGAAGCATGGGGGTGGAAACATCATGCTTTGGGGCTGTTTTTCTGCAAAGGGACCAGGACGACTGATCCGTGTAAAGGAAAGAATGAATGGGGCCATGTATCGTGAGATTTTGAGTGAAAACCTCCTTCCATCAGCAAGGGCGTTGAAGATGAAACGTGGCTGGGTCTTTCAGCATGACAATGATCCCAAACACACCCCCCGGGCAACGAAGGAGTGGCTTCGTAAGAATCATTTCAAGGTCCTGGAGTGGCCTAGCCAGTCTCCAGATCTCAACCCCATAGAAAATCTTTGGAGGGAGTTGAAAGTCCGTGTTGCCCAGCGACAGCCCCAAAACATCACTGCTCTAGAGGAGATCTGCATGGAGGAATGGGCCAAAATACCAGCAACAGTGTGTGAAAACCTTGTGAAGACTTACAGAAAACGTTTGACCTGTGTCATTGCCAACAAAGGGTATATAACAAAGTATTGAGAAACTTTTGTTATTGACCAAATACTTATTTTCCACCTTAATTTGCAAATAAATTCATAAAAAATCCTACAATGTGATATTCTGGAAAAAAAATTCTCATTTTGTCTGTCATAGTTGACGTGTACCTATGATGAAAATTACAGGCCTCTCTCATCTTTTTAAGTGGGAGAACTTGCACAATTGGTGGCTGACTAAATACTTTTCCCCCACTTTACTTAGTGTATGCTGTCATACAGTGCAGAATTTGACATGTGCTTCTGAACGCTGTCTTCAAGACTGACAATGTTCTTCAATCCTTTCTCTCTCTTCTCCTCTCTTTCTCTCATACCCCACTCCAGGGATGTTTAAGACTGGATGGAAGGCAGAGATTCGATGTCTACAGGAAGTTGAAAGATGTTCCCGACTGCGCCCTACTTGCCAGCAGTTACTCGGAGGTCAACCTGTCCAAACTCTTCCAAGCCTTGACTTGCCTCAAGTAAACCCCGTCTCAACACCTCCATCACACTCCTCATTGGCCAGTAGTGATTTAATTAGGACCAAGTTTGGGAAACCCTGGCTTAGAGGTGTGTGCCTCCAATTTGTGTCTGGCGGTAGGATGTGTGTGTTTTCTAGTGTGTCTAAGGCTTCCCAACCCTCTTCCTGGAGATCTACCGTCCTGTGGGTTTTCAGTCCAACCCTAATTTAACACACCTGATTCTACTTATTAGCTGCTCAACAAGACCTTAACTAGCTGAATCAGATACGCTAAGTTAGGGTTGGACTGAAAACCTACAGGACAGTAGATCTCCAGGAAGAGGGTTGGACTGAAAACCTACAGGACAGTAGTTCTCCAGGAAGAGGGTTGGACTGAAAACCCACAGGACAGTAGATCTCTAGGAAGAGGGTTGGACTGAAAACCTACAGGACAGTAGATCTCCAGGAAGAGGGTTGGACTGAAAACCTACAGGACAGTAGATCTCCAGGAAGAGGGTTGGACTGAAAACCTACAGGACAGTAGATCTCCAGGAAGAGGGTTGGACTGAAAACCTACAGGACAGTAGATCTCCAGGAAGAGGGTTGGACTGAAAACCTACAGGACAGTAGATCTCCAGGAAGAGGGTTGGACTGAAAACCTACAGGACAGTAGATCTCCAGGAAGAGGGTTGGACTGAAAACCTACAGGACAGTAGATCTCCAGGAAGAGGGTTGGACTGAAAACCTACAGGACAGTAGATCTCCAGGAAGAGGGTTGGACTGAAAACCTACAGGACAGTAGATCTCCAGGAAGAGGGTTGGACTGAAAACCTACAGGACAGTAGATCTCCAGGAAGACGGTTGGACTGAAAACCTACAGGACAGTAGATCTCCAGGAAGAGGGTTGGACTGAAAACCTACAGGACAGTAGATCTCCAGGAAGAGGGTTGGACTGAAAACCTACAGGACAGTAGATCTCCAGGAAGAGGGTTGGACTGAAAACCTACAGGACAATAGATCTCCAGGAAGAGGGTTGGACTGAAAACCTACAGGACAGTAGATCTCCAGGAAGAGGGTTGGACTGAAAACCTACAGGACAGTAGATCTCCAGGAAGAGGGTTGGACTGAAAACCTACAGGACAGTAGATCTCCAGGAAGAGGGTTGGACTGAAAACCTACAGGACAGTAGATCTCCAGGAAGAGGGTTGGACTGAAAACCTACAGGACAGTAGATCTCCAGGAAGAGGGTTGAGCAGCACTGGTCTAAGGGATCCTATAGTCTAGAGCAGGATTTCCCAAACTCGGTCCTGGGGACCCCAAGTGGTGCACGTTTTGGTTTTTGCCCTAGCACTACACAGCTGATTCAAATAATCAACTCCTCATCAAGCTTTGATTATTAGTATCAGCTGTGTAGTGCTATGGCAAAAACCGAAACTTGCACCCCTGGGGGGGGTTCCCTGGATCGAGTTTGGGAAACACTGTTCTAGAGAATATATGCTGTGTTCTCCATCCTTCACTAGTTGTTAATAATGACAGGCTGATCATTTTTACTACATTCTATTTCCATAAATGCCACTCCAAAAATTACTTTCCACGCCAGCCTCACTCAGAACAAACCTTAAGTGGGCTCAACACTTAAACCACCATTTCCTACCCTTAGAGTGTGTGTGGTGGCATTACATTTGTATATGTATAAAATCACATAATGGAGGCAGTATAACAGGACTTGTTTAATTCTATTTTTACCAGATTAAATAATAAGTGGCGCGAGAGTCGTATGGTTTGGCATATTTATTTATACATTACATTCCTCAAAACCCTGGGGGAGCTAAAAGCAGCAGCGACGTGCACGTCTATCCGCGTGCGTTCGCGAGCAAAGAACTGGGTTTTTCAATAAGGCCTTGATTCTCAAATCACCTCCCGAACGAGGCTGAGTTTTAATTTGACCTCGTCATAAGCTAATAAAGAGCGAACGAGTCCTTGTAGGCTATTGTGTGTGTGATGTTAAGCTTTATTGCCTGTCCTCCTTGACCAGAATGGCGGCGCTGAGCAAAGCGTCGCACAAGGCCTTCTTTGATGAGGGAATTAGCGGCCTATTCTGTCCCTATTATTCATAGCGCGGTGGAACATGTAAGTACCAGGAAGGGTGTCAAAAGGAGAACCGGTCCTATTGCAGAGTATCCCCCTTGTTCGGCCTGAAAGGGTGGCTATGAGATGATAAACCGCTTAATACAGCCGGCTAATTGGATGAGAGCGAAGGAGAGCGGAGGGAATTAAGGGGAAAGGAACCAGTGCCAGAGGCCTCGCTATTCACTCCTTTTATTCACCTCCATCTCATCTCTCTCCCAACCTCCTCTCATCAGTCTGCGTCGCTAGTCCGAGGGGGAGGCGAGGTGGCTTCATCAAAGGGGCTTTAAGAGAGCCTCTCCCGGGGACGAAGTGAGCCGGGTGTGGAGAGGAGTGATTGGAGCTATTCTCTCGGAAGGGCTCGCTGGGATATGGATGTCCTGGAGAAGCGGAAATCAGCGGTCAAATCAGTCCTGCGGAGAGAGCAGGGTGATGAAAATGGGTGCGTCATTGTGGAGAGCAATTTTAGACATCTAATAGGCAACCTTTATAAGAAGATTGTGGTCATGTCTATAGTCTCTTTTTTCACTCAAAGAAATTGCCTCTATTTGAAAATGTAAATTAATTATATTCAGACACTATTCATAGACCTATCTTCAAAGGGAATTTTCAGTATGCGATTTGTAGACCTAGCCTTTGGCCAATTCAAAGTCGTTTGAATCTCAGAGCCTATGCCCTATATCCAATCTACAGGCCATCAGGCTATGCCAAGGCTACAACTTATTGTGCGCGCACCCAACAACAAGTGAGAATTCATAGCACCCAGAACGCGCGCGCCCGTGGCCACGACAACTCATTTCAATATTGTCGCTCTGATAAGAAAGTGAAAGCCTCGAGCGCAGCGGGTTACCCGCCTCCTGCAAAGCCCCAGGCATTCCCGAGATATTAGGGGCAAATTGGTTTGCCATTCATTAGTAATGTTCACAATAAGATTAAAGCGCCCCGGACAATCTCATATATAATCATTTTTTCCATAGAAGGAGAATTGTTAAAACACTCAGAGTTCACGTAGAAGGGGAGGGTTTGGGCACACAGGAGAAAATTGGTTTCTTAGTTTTTTTTCAGTCTTTCTTTTGCATAATGTTCCTTTGAACGCAGAGAACGAGTGTGAGGTTGTCATGCGTGCTTGGCAAGTGAGACGGCGCGTAATGCTGGCGGGTGCCAAGGGGTGTCCTTAGCGCACGGTATGGGAATATTAAGTGTCGAATTAGGACTGATCCAGCTGGAGAAAGTTGAGAGAATTTCTCTCTCTCCCTCTCTCGCTCACTCCCTCTCCCTCTCTAGTTCTCTCTCTCCCTCTAGCTATCTCTCCCCCCCCACACACACACACACACACCATCTCCATATTTGATTGCTTTATTATTCGCATCCATGTGATCTGATGTCATTCTGTCTCGGATTAGCAGGTGTATAAAACAAGGCTGGAGAAAGAAAGGTTTTCACCAGAGCGAGACTATAAAAGCGGACTAAATTAATCCGAGAGGTAATTTCACGCGCTTTGGTCCGATACCATGGACGGGTCAAACGAACGAGAATTACTTCGGTGAAAGGAAGCGCATTGATGGCGCGTAATAAGACCCTTTATAGGGATTTTGGGAATTAAGTCGTGGATAGAGAGAGGGAGGGAGGGAGGGGGGCTTTAGAGCAAGTCTTTATGATAAAGTATTTGTTACTTCATTAATGACAAAGGGACTCGCTTCCATCGACATGGCATTACAGATGTTAACACCAATTTAGCGCCTTTAAAACGCGTTTTGTAAAGAGGGCCCCGGATAAAGTGGGCGATCTAATTGAAAACCCCTCGCCTTTGTCGCCCGTTTCACATGTGGGGAATTTGCTCATGAATATATGGGTCTGTATTTCGTCAACTCGGCTGGAGAGAACAGACGCACACAGCGGCCTAGAATTATATCCGTCATTACTGCAGCTAATCTATTTTCTCTTTCAGTTCGCCTGTTCAGTGTGGCCAGCCACCACACAAAATATACCGGTAGCACTATACTCCTTTTCTCAGCTCCTCACACTCACAACTGAATTCCCCTCTGGTGAGCCTCTCTTTTTAAATTCATTTGGAAAACAATTAAGATGCATTTTGGACCTAATTCCAAACTACTTTTCAAATTTGACGTGAATGTTAAATACTATTAACATAATTCAACTAAGTCCTCAAGTAGATAATGAATCACTTATAATAAAGGTTAATTCGATATGAAATGCTAGTGGGTCAGAATATTAATCTAAAAATTAAACGTTATCAAAAATGCAATTCCACGTTAAATCGTAAAAACAACCATTAGAGCCACTCTTTATGCTATAACTGTACAATTCATATCCAAGCATAGAACGGAATCATACAATTATTTTGATTTGAAGCATTCATTAGCCGAGGCCTATATAATTTCTAAATTAGACATAAAACATCAGTTTCTTCATAACAATTTTATTAATAGTTCTATAATTCTATTTCACATGTTTAAAATTCCTGGCTTTTGTCAGTTCTATAATGGGTTGAAATAATAATCTAAGGAATATTTAATTTCACCACTCATTTATTCAATTATGTTTTTTTCTATCTATTATTAAACCAGGAAATTTACAATCAATTTAACAATAAAATAAAAAAAATCCTGCCCTGTTGGGAACATTTTCACTCTGGGAAACATTTTACATGACACCCTGCACTCAATCTGTTGGGGAACAGTTTCGACATAAATGATAATGTAAAAACCTATGATAGCTCATCACCACTGGGGAATTCTACACAGGGCCACATCTATGCCCATAAAACACTACACCAAGTGCAACTTCTCAAACATGGTCTCTTTTCAAATATACAAGGCTCTGTTTCGAAAAAGTATAATTTTTTTTCTTAGTTTTCCCCCCTAATTTTTTACAATAATATTTACACCAGTTGATTTTTCTTTCTCACACAGTTCAGCCATAAGAGACAGAGGATATAATCTAAAATTCACGTAATTTGTCCTCAAGTCAAACTCAATTAGCTGAAAGCCTGAAAATTATATTTAGTTTTTTTTTATTCTTACTCCAAAATGATCAATCGAGCTGCTTAGTGATGTTGGGAACTGAAAATGAAGACAGGAGAACTAACTTGATGCAGGTTAGATTGAGCCAGTAGGTTCAGGTTGGGTTGCAGAGTAGGACAGGAAGGTCTGTGGACAGGTTGCTTTGGCTTGGATGGAGACCTCAGACTCTGCTTTGGCACTGGGTTCATGTGGTCCACTGAATCAACTGTTTTTTTTAGTTCTGGTTCTTTCGCTCTCTCTCTCTAGATTCGAGAAAGCATGTGTATGTGTGTCCAAGCAGCAGGTGTCGTGGAGTTGACCCCCCTGAGTTCGTAGTTTATATCTGTCACAAAAAAGTGGACTTAGTGAAACAGGAAGCATGAGCTAGAGAGGGGTTAACACAATATGGAGGTACGTTGGTGTGTGTGTGTCAGGAGGATTCTAGACGAAATGGGTCTATAGCTTCGGATTAAGTTCATTCAGGAGACCTGGAGGGGTGGGGGTGATGACGATGCTCTCTCACACACACAGTGCTCAGGTTTGCCAGTGCTCTTTGAATTTGGTCGTGCTTTTTGTTTGGGGGTATGGGGAAGGGGTGGGGTGGAGCAGTTAGAAGATCAGAGGGTCAGAGGGTAGAGGTCAGAGGTCAGGGTTGGATCCACCCACCACACCACTTCTTTCCCAGATCTCCAGACGTATGAGAGGTAAAAGAGGGGACAGGTGAGGGACAGAAGCCCAGGAGAGAGAGGGCTGGGATAACAGCTGTTCAGCACACCTCCTTCCCTGGAGCTCCACTGGGCAGGATGTTGAGCTGTGTGAACTGATCAGAGTGCTCTTTAGCCTTCAGCCTTAGAGCTGCAATACTGGAGGCCCTGCGGTCTGCTGCAGCCGAGGAGGAGGGCGATGGGGAGGAGAAAGGGTCGGAGAGGACCGGGGGAGGGATGGAGGGAGTCTCGATGGGCGGGGCAGGCTGGCGGAGGAGTGCTGCAGTGGTGGGACCACTGGTCAGAGAGCCCATACTGGAGAAGAGCCTGAGAGAGAGAGAGCGAAAGAGAGAGTGAGGGGGGATGAGAGAGGAGAGACTTTTAGACCAGATTGTGAATGGCTTCACCAGGTATTGTAATCACCTGCAGTTTCACACCAGCGCAAATCAATACATAAGGTGATAAGGAGACGAAGACGCTTTAACCTATTTAGGTACACGTGTTTGGGGTGTGTGTCTGTTTTGGCACCTCAGCTAACAGCTTGTGTATCAACATCACACTCAGCTAATTACTGTCAACACTGAGCAGGCAGAGTGATAATGTGTCTGATACCATGTACAGTGAGGGAAAAAAGTATTTGATCCCCTGCTGATTTTGTACGTTTGCCCACTGACAAAGAAATGATCAGTCTATAATTTTAATGGTAGGTTTATTTGAACAGTGAGAGACAGAATAACAACAACAAAAATCCAGAAAAACGCATGTCAAAAATGTTATAAATTGATTTGCATTTTAATGAGGGAAATAAGTATTTGACCCCCTCTCAATCAGAAAGATTTCTGGCTCCCAGGTGTCTTTTATACAGGTAACGAGCTGAGATTAGGAGCACACTCTTAAAGTGCTCCTAATCTCAGTTTGTTACCTGTATAAAAGACACCTGTCCACAGAAGCAATCAATCAATCAGATTCCAAACTCTCCACCATGGCCAAGACCAAAGAGCTCTCCAAGGATGTCAGGGACAAGATTGTAGACCTACACAAGGCTGGAATGGGCTACAAGACCATCACCAAGCAGCTTGGTGAGAAGGTGACAACAGTTGGTGCGATTATTCGCAAATGGAAGAAACACAAAATAACTTGGCCTGGGGCTCCATGCAAGATCTCACCTCGTGGAGTTGCAATGATCATGAGAACGGTGAGGAATCAGCCCAGAACTACACGGGAGGATCTTGTCAATTAATTCAAGGCAGCTGGGACCATAGTCACCAAGAAAACAATTGGTAACACATTACGCCGTGAAGGACTGAAATCCTGCAGCGCCTGCAAGGTCCCCCTGCTCAAGAAAGCACATATACAGGGCCGTCTGAAGTTTGCCAATGAACATCTGAATGATTCAG
Source organism: Coregonus lavaretus (assembly GCF_964263955.1). Lineage (NCBI taxonomy): Eukaryota > Metazoa > Chordata > Actinopteri > Salmoniformes > Salmonidae > Coregonus > Coregonus lavaretus. Next base: position 95,310 of record NW_028164706.1, read on the forward strand.
AGGAGAACTGGGTGAAAGTGTTGTGGTCAGATGAGACCAAAATCGAGCTCTTTGGCATCAACTCAACTCGCCGTGTTTGGAGGAGGAGGAATGCTGCCTATGACCCCAAGAACACCATCCCCACCGTCAAACATGGAGGTCGAAACATTATGCTTTGGGGATGTTTTTCTGCTAAGGGGACAGGACAACTTCACCGCATCAAAGGGACGATGGACCGGGCCATGTACCGTCAAATCTTCGGTGAGAACCTCCTTCCCTCAGCCAGGGCATTGAAAATGGGTCGTGGATGGGTATTCCAGCATGACAATGACCCAAAACACACGGCCAAGGCAACAAAGGAGTGGCTCAAGAAGAAGCACATTAAGGTCCTGGAGTGGCCTAGCCAGTCTCCAGACCTTAATCCCATAGAAAATCTGTGGAGGGAGCTGAAGGTTCGAGTTGCCAAACGTCAGCCTCGAAACCTTAATGACTTGGAGAAGATCTGCAAAGAGGAGTGGAACAAAATCCCTCCTGAGATGTGTGCAAACCTGGTGGCCAACTACAAGAAACGTCTGACCTCTGTGATTGCCAACAAGGGTTTTGCCACCAAGTACTAAGTCATGTTTTGCAGAGGGGTCAAATACTTATTTCCCTCATGAAAATGCAAATCAATTTATAACATTTCTGACATGCATTTTTCTGGATTTTGTTGTTGTTATTCTGTCTCTCACTGTTCAAATAAACCTACCATTAAAATTATAGACTGATCATGTCTTTGTCAGTGGGCAAATGTACAAAATCAGCAGGGGATCAAATACTTTTTTCCCTTTTTTCCCTCATACACAAAAATATTCTCATGAGCAAAACACCCCAAGCAACATTTAAGGGCTGTAAACTAGAACACTTCCATCTTACTGAAACCAACAAAGGGAGACGTCAGGGGAGCCTGCTCTGTCAAATCAAATCAAAGTTTATTGGTGGCGTACACAGATTTTGCAGATGTTATCCCAGGTGCAGTGAAATGCTTGTGTTTGTGCTCCAACAGTGCAGTAATACAATATCAATACAAAACAATACACACATAATCCAACAAGTTAAAAACTAAATTAAGAAATATCAGAACGAGCAATGTCAGTCAGGAATATAAAAAAAAATATATATATATAATGGTGTGTATAGACAGTACATGATTAGAGAAGGTGTGTACAGCAGTAGTTATATAGGATGAGCCTTGACTAGAATACAGTATATACATACAGTGGGGAAAAAAAGTATTTAGTCAGCCACCAATTGTGCAAGTTCTCCCACTTAAAAAGATGAGAGAGGCCTGTAATTTTCATCATAGGTACACGTCAACTATGACAGACAAAATGAGAAAAAATGCCAGAAAATCACATTGTAGGATTTTTAATGAATTTATTTGCAAATTATGGTGGAAAATAAGTATTTGGTCAATAACAAAAGTTTCTCAATACTTTGTTATATACCCTTTGTTGGCAGTGACACAGGTCAAACGTTTTCTGTAAGTCTTCACAAGGTTTTCACACACTGTTGCTGGTATTTTGGCCCATTCCTCCATGCAGATCTCCTCTAGAGCAGTGATGTTTTGGGGCTGTCGCTGGGCAACACGGATTTTCAACTCCCTCCAAAGATTTTCTATGGGGTTGAGATCTGGAGACTGGCTAGGCCACTCCAGGACCTTGAAATGCTTCTTACGAAGCCACTCCTTCATTGCCCGGGCGGTGTGTTTGGGATCATTGTCATGCTGAAAGACCCAGCCACGTTTCATCTTCAATGCCCTTGCTGATGGAAGGAGGTTTTCACTCAAAATCTCACGATACATGGCCCCATTCATTCTTTCCTTTACACGGATCAGTCATCCTGGTCCCTTTGCAGAAAAACAGCCCCAAAGCATGATGTTTCCACCCCCATGCTTCACAGTAGGTATGGTGTTCTTTGGATGCAACTCAGCATTCTTTGTCCTCCAAATACGACAAGTTGAGTTTTTACCAAAAAGTTCTATTTTGGTTTCATCTGACCATATGACATTCTCCCAATCCTCTTCTGGATCATCCAAATGCACTCTAGCAAACTTCAGACGGGTCTGGACATGTACTGGCTTAAGCAGGGGGACACAGCAGGATTTGAGTCCCTGGCGGCGTAATATGTTACTGATGGTAGGCTTTGTTACTTTGGTCCCAGCTCTCTGCAGGTCATTCACTAGGTCCCCCCGTGTGGTTCTGGGATTTTTGCTCACCGTTCTTGTGATCATTTTGACCCCACGGGGTGAGATCTTGCATGGAGCCCCAGATCGAGGGAGATTATCAGTGGTGTTGTATGTCTTCCATTTCCTAATAATTGCTCCCACAGTTGATTTCTTCAAACCAAGCTGCTTACCTATTGCAGATTCAGTCTTCCCAGCCTGGTGCAGGTCTACAATTTTGTTTCTGGTGTCCTTTGACAGCTCTTTGGTCTTGGCCATAGTGGAGTTTGGAGTGTGACTGTTTGAGGTTGTGGACAGGTGTCTTTTATACTGATAACAAGTTCAAACAGGTGCCATTAATACAGGTAACGAGGGGAGGACAGAGGAGCCTCTTTAAGAAGAAGTTACAGGTCTGTGAGAGCCAGAAATCTTGCTTGTTTGTAGGTGACCAAATACTTATTTTCCACCATAATTTGCAAATAAATTCATAAAAAATCCTACAATGTGATTTTCTGGATTTTATTTTCTCAATTTGTCTGTCATAGTTGACGTGTACCTATGATGAAAATTACAGGCATCTCTCATCTTTTTAAATGGGAGAACTTGCAAAATTGGTGGCTGACTAAATACTTTTTTTCCCCACTGTATAAAGTGGGTAAAACAGTATGTAAACATTATTAAAGTGACTAGAATACAGTATATACAGTGCCTTCAGAAAGTATTCACACCCCTTGACTTTTTCCACATTTTGTTGTGTTGCAGCTTGAATTTAAACACACAGTACCCCAATAGTGTCAAAGGCGAATTATGTTTTTCTAAATGTTTACAAATCAATAAAAAATGAAAAGCTGAAATGTTTTGAGTCAATAAGTATTCAACCACTTTGTTATGGCAAGGCTAAATAAGTTCAGGAGTAAAATTGTGTTAACAAGTCACATAAGTTGCACAGACTCACTCTGTGTGCAATAATAATGTTTAACATGATTTTTGAATGACTACTTCATCTCTGTACCCCACACATACAATTATAAGGTCCCTCAGTCGAGCAGTGAATTTCAAACACAGATTCAACCACAAACACCAGGGAGGTTTTCCAATGCCTTGCAAAGAAGGGCACCTTTTGGTAGATGGGTAAAAATCAAATAAAGCAGACATTGAATATCCCTTTGAGCATGGTGAAGTTATTAATTACACTTTGGATGGTGTATCAATACACCCAGTCACTACAAAGATACAGGCATCCTTCCTAACTCAGTTGCCGGAGAGGAAGGAAACCGCTCCGCGATTTCACCATGAGGACAATGGTGACTTTAAAACAGTTAAAGAGTTGAATGGCTGTGGTAGGAGAAAACCGAGGATGGATCAACAACATTGTAGTTACTCCACAATACTAACCTAATTGACAGAGTGAACATAAGGATAGCTATTATTCCAAAACATGCATACTGTTTGCAACAAGGCACTAAAGTAATACTGCAAAAAATGTGGCAAAGCAATTCACTTTTTGTCCTGAATACAAAGTGTTATGTTTGGGGCAATTTAACACACAACTGTGTACCACTCTCCATATTTTCAAGCATAGTGGTGGCTGCATCATGTTATGGGTATGCTTGTAATTGATAAGGACTGGGGAGTTTTTCAGGATTTAAAAAAACGGAATGGAGCTAAGCACAGGCAAAATCCTAGAGGAAAACCTGGTTCAGTCTACTTTCCACCATACACTGGGAGACTAATTCACATTTCAGTAGTGCAATAACCTAAAACACAAAGCCAAATCTACACTGTAGTTGCTTACCAAGAAGACAGGGAATGTTCCAGAGTGGCCGAGTTACAGTTTTGACTTAAATCTGCTTGAAAATCTATGGAAAGATCTGAAAATGGTTTTGAATTCAACCTGTAACACAACAAAATGTGGAATAAGTCAAGGGGTATGAATACTTTCTGAAGGCACTGTACATATAAAGTGGGTAAAACATTATTAAACTGACCAGTGTTCAATGACTCTATGTACATAGGGCAGCAGTCTCTAAGGTGCAGGGTAGAGTACCGGGTGGTAGCCGGCTAGTAACTGAATAAGGTTCAGGGCAGGGTACTGGGCGGAGGCCGGCTATTGGTACTGTTTAACAGTCTGATGGCCTGGAGATAGAAGCTGTTTATCAGTCTCTCAGTCCGAGCTTTGATGCACCTGTACTGTCTCCGCCATCTAGATGGTAGCTGGGTGAACAGGCCGTCGCTCGGGTGGCTGAGGTCTTTGATGATCTGCTTGGCCTTCCTGTGACATCGGGTGCTGTAGATGTCCTGGAGGGCAGGCAGTGTGCCCCCGGTGATACGTTAGGCTGACCGCACCATCATCTGGAGAGCCCTACGCTTGCGGGCGGTGCAGTTGCCGTACCAGGCGGTGATGCAGCCTAACAGAATGCTCTCGATGGTGCGTCTGTAGAAGTTTGTGAGGGTCTTAGGGGCCAAGCCGAATTTCTTCAGCCTTCTTCACCACGCTGCCGGTGTGGAGGGACCATTTCAGGTCCTCAGCAGGGTACGATACTGCAACCAAAACAGTCGCATTTGCGACCGTTTGACTTGGCAGTGCAACACATTTTTTATTGGTTGCAAGGGTGCCAGTGAAATTGTTTTACCTGGTCACATTAGTTTCACAATTTTCGTAAAAAAAATTCGTATCAGGATTTATTCCAATGGTAATGTGCAATTGACCAAAAATAAACAAACTCGTTAAATTTTTTCAAATTCTGCCCTCTAGAGGATTTAGCAGAAAATAACACGTTGCACTTTGAAATCTGCATAAGTAGATTTTGCACATTATTTTAATAGTCTCTTTTCTTTGCTGTTACAGTAAATCTGTCAAAATCAATGTAAGAACACAAGGGCATGCTAATTTAAAAGATGGCTAGTCATTATTAGCCTGGTTCTGTATGGAATGGAGCCACATTATGGGACATAGGCCAGGTCATTATCAATGATCTTCTTTTTTTTTTTATAAGTAAATGTGTGCGACCAAATCATGTGCTGGTGCCACCAGTGGGAAAACTTAGTGTAGAACCCTGCCTCAGTGATGTGCACGCTGACGAACTTGAAGCTTTTGACCCTTTCCACTGCGGCCACGTTGATGTGGATGGGGGCGTGCTCTCTCTGCTGTCTCCTGAAGTCCACCATCAGCTCCTTCATTTTGTTGACATTGAGGGAGAGGTTATTTTCCTGGCACCTCCGCCAGCGCTTTCACCTCCTCCCTGTAGGCTGTCTCGTCGTTGTTGGTAATCAGGCCTACCACTGTTGTGTCATCTGCAAAGTTGATGATTGAGTTTGAGGAGTGCGTGGCCAAGCAGTCATGGGTGAACAGGGAGTACAGGAGGGGGCTGAGCATGCACCTTTGTGGGGCCCCGTGTTGAGGATCAGCATGGTGGAGGTGTTGTTGCCTACCTTCACCACCTGGGGGCGGCCCGTCAGGAAGTCCAGGACCCAGTTGCACAGGGCAGGGTTCAGACCCAGGGCCCTGAGCTTAGTGATGAGCTTGGAGGGCACTATGGTGTTGAAGGCTGAGCTGTAGCCGATGAACAGCATTCTTACATAGGTACACAGTCCTCGTGAGCAGCGGGGGACTGCGTCAGTGGCTCTATGTTGTTTTCCTCAAAGTGGTATAGTAAGGATGATGATGGATGCTGATGGTCACAGGTGTGAGGTGGTGTTATAGGTAGAGGACAGTACACGTGTGAGGTGGTGTGTTAGGTAGAGGACAGTACAGGTGTGAGGTGGTGTGTTAGGTAGAGGACAGTACAGGTGTGAGGTGGTGTGTTAGGTAGAGGACAGTAAAGGTGTGAGGTGGTGTGTTAGGTAGAAGACAGTACAGGTGTGAGGTGGTGTGTTAGGTAGAGGACAGTACAGGTGTGAGGTGGTGTGTTAGGTAGAAGACAGTACAGGTGTGAGGTGGTGTTATAGGTAGAGGACAGTACAGGTGTGAGGTGGAGTTATAGGTAGAGGACAGTACAGGTGTGAGGTGGTGTGTTAGGTAGAAGACAGTACAGGTGTGAGGTGGTGTGTTAGGTAGAGGACAGTACAGGTGTGAGGTGGAGTTATAGGTAGAAGACAGTACAGGTGTGAGGTGGTGTGTTAGGTAGAGGACAGTACAGGTGTGAGGTGGTGTTATAGGTAGAGGACAGTACAGGTGTGAGGTGGAGTTATAGGTAGAGGACAGTACAGGTGTGAGTTGGTGTGTTAGGTAGAAGACAGTACAGGTGTGAGGTGGTGTGTTAGGTAGAGGACAGTACAGGTGTGAGGTGGAGTTATAGGTAGAAGACAGTACAGGTGTGAGGTGGTGTGTTAGGTAGAAGACAGTACAGGTGTGAGGTGGTGTGTTAGGTAGAGGACAGTACAGGTGTGAGGTGTGTGTTAGGTAGAGGACAGTACAGGTGTGAGGTGGAGTTATAGGTAGAAGACAGTACAGGTGTGAGGTGGTGTGTTAGGTAGAAGACAGTACAGGTGTGAGGTGGTGTGTTAGGTAGAGGACAGTACAGGTGTGAGGTGGTGTGTTAGGTAGAGGACAGTACAGGTGTGAGGTGGAGTTATAGGTAGAAGACAGTACAGGTGTGAGGTGGTGTGTTAGGTAGAAGACAGTACAGGTGTGAGGTGGTGTGTTAGGTAGAGGACAGTACAGGTGTGAGGTGGAGTTATAGGTAGAAGACAGTACAGGTGTGAGGTGGAGTTATAGGTAGAGGACAGTACAGGTGTGAGGTGGTATGTTAGGTAGAAGACAGTACAGGTGTGAGGTGGTATGTTAGGTAGAAGACAGTACAGGTGTGAGGTGGTGTGTTAGGTAGAAGACAGTACAGGTGTGAGGTGGTGTGTTAGGTAGAAGACAGTACAGGTGTGAGGTGGTGTGTTAGGTAGAGGACAGTACAGGTGTGAGGTGGTGTGTTAGGTAGAGGACAGTACAGGTGTGAGGTGGTGTGTTAGGTAGAAGACAGTACAGGTGTGAGGTGGTGTGTTAGGTAGAGGACAGTACAGGTGTGAGGTGGTGTGTTAGGTAGAAGACAGTACAGGTGTGAGGTGGTGTGTTAGGTAGAGGACAAGTACAGGTGTGAGGTGGTGTGTTAGGTAGAGGACAGTACAGGTGTGAGGTGGTGTTATAGGTAGAGTATAATTCCTGGTGACCTGGATGGAATTATGTGATCCTTCCTTAAGCCATAGGAAGCCCCACCCAATTATTATTATTATAAATGGTGAAAGTCCTCAATGGCGCTGCCCATGCTAAAACTGGCTTTTGGGTACTAGAGTCCTCTGTCTATATCTATGGGTATACAGGGTTATGTAAGTAGAGGTACCTATTATCTCACCTGCTGAAGGTGGGCCCGATGAAGGTGGGGTGACGGAACATGGCGGCTGTACCCAGGAATGTTCCAAGGCCCAGCGGTGTCCCTAGGTGCTGGCCCGAGTGGTTGCTACGGTGAGGAGCTAGACCAGGAAATGCGGCGGTCCAGGCAGACTCCAGGGCGGGGTGGGGGTGTGGGGAGAAGGGACCCCCATCCAGATAGTGGCTGAGGGGGTGGGTGGCCGAAAGGGGGCCGGGGAAAGGGAGGCCAGAGGGGTGTGTCTGGACACCTGCCTTCTCACGCTTACGCCACTTAGCACGACGATTCTGAAACCACACCTGGATAGAGAGTGGGAGAGAGGTCAGAGGTTAGATAGAACATATAGGCTACATTTAACTATGTAGGTTTAGTTAGATTTGGCTCCTGAGTGGCGGAGTGGTCTAAGGCACTGCATCGCAGTGCTAACTGTGCCACTAGAGATCCTGGTTCGAATCCAGGCTCTGTCGCAGCCGGCCGCGACCAGGAGACTCATGGGCGGCGCACAATTGGCCCAGGGTAGGGGAGGGAATGGCCGGCAGGGATGTAGCTCAGTTGATAGAGCATGGCGTTTGCAACGCTTGGGTTGCGGGTTCGATTCCCATGGGGGGCCAGTATAAAAAAAGATGTATTCACTAACTGTAAGTCGCTCTGGATAAGAGCGTCTGCTAAATGACTAAAATGTAAAAAAATTGAGTGAATAGCATAGAATACACTGTAAACCTTTTCCTTGTAAATTTACAGCATTATACTGGCGCCAGAGTTGCCAGCTTAATACTGTAATTTTGCTTTACAGTGCAGTTTATTAGGTATTTGTATTTGTATTTATTAGGTACACCACCCCGTTCACGAAAATGGATCGCTGCTACAGACAGTGAGTCACTTGGCCCTTTCTGGTTTGCAAGAACTTGAACTAATGCTCTTGTGGCTGAATGGAAGCAAGTCCCCGCAGCAATGTTCCAACATCTAGTGGAAAGCCTTCCCAGAAGAGTGGAGGCTGTTATAGCAGCAAAGGGGGGACCAACTCCATATCTATGCCCGTGATTTTGGAATGAGATGTTCGACGAGCATGTGTCCATATACTTTTGGCCATGTAGCGTATATAGTGACATACTGTTTGGAATGCAGGGAAACCCTCTGACAGACTGGGCCTGCTCCAGCGCAAGCTCCTGTGTAAACGGAAGATCCCATCCTCCAGTTGATGAGGTGACAAACAGGCGGAAAGTCAGCGGTAATTACACGTGCACTAAAACCCGCGCGCCCTCACGGTCATTTGGTTTAAAGTTAGCTAATTAAAATCCGTTCCCCCTGCAGTCTAACAGAGACTGAGATCGGTGTGGCGCACGATAATTAAGAATGGTGTTCACAAAAGGTGAGGAGAATGAAGGCTGAACAGAGTCCAATAACAATTAGACTAATGCGCTTTAAATTAAATTCTTCAAAATGTAGAACAAGTCATTTCCAAAGACTATTTAACTTTCCCACGCCCTCCCCCCTTGCCTAGTGTGAAACAGGGGCTCTACAATTGGAGAAAATGTAAACAGTAAGAGAAAGTGAACGATATTAGCCCTGCACACACACACGCACGCGCTATTTCCGTTGAAAGCCGTTTAGCGTTACGTGGCCCCTCGGGAATTTTATGAGTTTTTATCACCTCCCGATGCACCCATTAAGTGCCTTGTTCACCGACGGTTCTGCGAGGGGACATCTGTTGTTTTATACCGGCTATCACCCTGGACGGAGCATCGCCGTGTTTGAACTGTCTCTTTGGTTATGAGCCCCGGGCTAAGTCATGCAAGCCACGCTCTCAATGGAGAGATGGAATAAGAGAGAGAGAGAGGGGGAGGGGGGGGGGGGGGGGGGGGGGAGGAGGAGCAAACACCTTTAATGGTCTCTCTCATTGGCTCCAAGTGCAAAGCATCGGTTCAATGCGTCTCTATTGCAATCACAAAATGGGAAATCAAATAGCATTATCCCAGCCACCCTACTCCCCTCTCCTCTCTCTCTCCATCTCCATCTCCCCCCCCCTCCCTCCCTCCCTTTCTCTCACTCCCTCCTCACCTCTTATACCTCCTCTTTCTCTCTCATTTTCACTCTCTCTTACTCTCCCTCTCCCCTCTCTCATTCCGGCAATGGGAATTCAAACACCATTTTCTCCCTGAGAATAGCCCATGTTTGCTCTCACGCTAAGTGCACATTTATGAATCCTCCGCATCCGCTTAATTGCCGTTAAAACGTCCCTTGGGGCATGTAATAACTTCCAATAACAGGAAGGAGATTCGCTACGCAGCGATTGGGATCATTTAACACATCTCGGGGTAATAAATCACTCAGACTCTGATAAATACTTTTCTCCGGCTACTGTCTGGAAAGGCCTGAATTGTTGCCTGGTTTGGTGTATGCATCATGTCAACAAAAAAATATAAATAATAACGTAAGCATATTGGAAATAAAAATAATGATAGACTTTGTTAAATTATTATTCTATAGCCTATGAAGGTGTGTAAATCTGAAGATGCTTTGAAATTATGCTAGGCCTACATTGTATAAATATGCATTGGATGTTTTATTGTAATTAATATAACATGAACTAGAATAGCCTAATAAGAAATTGGGAATTATTTCATTACATCTTAATCTAAGTGGTACTGGCCTTTATTATTCTTTACTAATTTGGTAGAATATATATTTCAATTACTCATTTGAAATGTGTAAGTGTTAAGTCGTTTTAGTTGAAAGCGACAGACAGCCATAATTGCAGCAATAAAACGTTAAAAGGCCACTTACTTGCACGCGCGCCTCGGTCAGATCCAGCCGCATCGCAAGCTCCTCTCTGAAAAGGCAGGAAAAGAGGTTACCTTTTGTGACCGAGAACTGGGCTGTTTTTTTTTCTCTCCTACCCGCACCGGTAACAATACAAGAAAAGTGTTATTTTTCAGACACGGAAAACCCACAGCGAAATGAAGGTCCTTTGTGCTATTTTCCCTGCGAAGGTTTTGAGAGAAATTGTCAGGGTGATTGTATTGTAATCTCTCCTTTCTTCGCCATAATAGCTCCCTTATACAACGGCTTTTCTTTAGAGTCAGTGGAAATAATGCCATCCAAACTATTACAAAGCCATCGAGTGCTTGGCTGAAAGAGAAGTCTATAGGCTGCACAAATTGATTACCACAATAGTCGCCTTAAAAATAATGAACGCACATCGATACAAAAACATCGATCAACAATAGCCTATGTATTATTTGGTTCATGATGCCAGTGTTAAATAATATTTGTAAAATTAATTACCCCGTTGTTTAAAACGTCATATATTATATTCACTATCTTAAATGTGTCCTGTAGATGATTTACTTTGCTGAAAGCGATAAGGCTAACAGAATCCACAAGTCTGTCTGATGCATATATATATATATATATATATATATATATATGCATGGAAAATAATTGTGTATGACATTCTGAATCCTGTTGTAAATTCACTTCTGCATTGTAATATTCCATTTTGTAGATGTCATATTCCATTTTGTAATACTAATATTCCATACTGTAATAGTAAAATATAATAAAATTATAAGAGAAATGTAATCTCAAGTCTAAATATTCAAATCGACATGTGCAGGGGGTCCTGAAATCGTATAGGCTAGACAAATAGATTTGTTTTTCGAATAATATTAGGCTTTCATGTTTGGTTGAAAAAAATACTTATATTTGAAATTCTCCTCTATACATTTTGTAGCCTAAATTGCATCAAAAATAAATAGCACCAACTCATTTCTTAAAAATGTCCACATAAAAAACTTATCTAGACCTGCCTTAGCAGTGACTCACTCACAGTTCTTCATAAAGCTTCATTCACAAAAATGATTTGCCTTTGCATGAAAGCCAGTAACAGGTGGATTTGCGTGGACTGATATAGTGTTCTTTCTCATTTCCCTCCTACACCAGCTAATGGATGAAACAAAGGAGTTGAGGTGCGCGTCACCGTGCGTGTGTGTGCGTGCGTGTGTTACACCCTTGAGCTTGTGCAGGCCCAGAAACCAAATTTGCGTTGAATAGAACAGCATTATGCACAAGGTAAATCGAGCTGCAACCAATTTATTTTCCCTATGAGAATAATATCCATATCGCCAATAACAATGAGACGATGTAAATGTGACAAAACGGGTTGGTGTTCCCACTTCGAGCTGGTGTGCTGCCTTATGGGCTCGGCTACATTTTACATTTTAGTCATTTAGCAGACGCTCTTATCGCGACTTACAGTTAGTGAGTGCATACATATATTTTTTCATACCGGTCCCCCGTGGGAATCGAACCCACAACCCTGGCATTGCAAGCGCCATGCTCTACATTACATTACATTTTAGTCATTTAGCAGACGCTCTTATCCAGAGCGACTTACAGGAGCAATTAGGGTTAAGTGCCTTGCTCAAGGGCACATTAACGTCATTTAGCAGACGCTCTTAGCCAGAGCGACTCACAAATTGGTGCGTTCACCCTATAGCCAGTGGGATAACCACTTAACAATTGGGGGGGGGGGGGGGTAGAAGGATTCCTTTATCCTATCCCAGGTATTCCTTAAAGACAACTGAGCTACACGGTATAGCTGTCAATGCGCCAGTGTCAAATTATAGACCGGCTGAATGACATTATAAGTGGATAAACAATTGACTGTTTTCTACTTTAAAAATAAATAAATAAACCTAACATAAATGGTATGATGATAAAGGGTTTTTAATGTTGTTACCCCAGACATATCTAGATTAAAATATGCATCAGAAATTAGAACTTGTAGGCCAGGCCTATGCATGTTTGACCTCATGTCCAACACAATCTCACACTCAATTCGTACAAATTTGTACAAAATGTCATATACACCAGATTTGTGACATTCTTTCATAATTTTCGGAGTTATTTGTTTGCCTCTGGTATTTGTATCTCAGTCTCTGTAAAGATAAAATAATGTTATTTTTACTAACTTGAATTATTATTATTATTATATCCATTATTATTATTTCTACAGCCTACTGCTACTTGTTGTTCGTTTATGTAGAGTACAACTAATGTAGCGTAGACTTCAGGAAAAATTGTAAGGTGAAATAGAAATATCTATCCAGAACGTGTATTTAACGAATTTTTATGAGACTTGGTTGGGTTACGTTGTTGTAGGAATGTTAATTGAACGATGTTGTTAATATTAGACACGTTGCATATGAATAATTGAGTTTGTGCTGTAGCCTGGGTGCCAGATCTGTTTCTGTTCTCTTGCCCACTCCTACCTGTTTGGCTTGACAATGACAATGGAGTAGGCAAAAACACAAACAGATCTGGGACTGTAACTGTACCTGGTGAAGACGTCGGGGTAGTGCGTCTTCTGGAAAGCTCTCTCCAGCTCCTCCAGCTGGTAGCTGGTGAATGTAGTCCTGTATCTTCTTTGCTTGCGTTTTAGCATCCCTTCGTCCGAGTCACTGCCTGCCGACAGACACAAGCTGTCCTCCCCGTCCCGCACATCTCCATCCCCTGCATGGAGGCTCTCCCTCTCCTCGTCCTTCCGGGAGAGACCCATCGCCTCCCCGCAGCTCTCCTCCTCTTTCGCCGCGTCCTCGAACTTCATTGGCCCTGACTCGCCCAGCCTCAGCCCATCCTCCGGCCCTCCAGCGGGGCTCTGGCCTCCCTCTCCTTGGCTTAGGGACGCGTTCTCCCGGTATGACTTGCTGCGGCTGATGCTCACCTGTGGAGCCTGGTTGATTTTGAGGCTCTCGCAGGCTTGGTCCACCAGAAGCCTCTCCCTATCCAATTTCTCCTCGAGGTCGTGAACTAAACCCCGGCCGTGGTTCAGGTACTTCGCCCCTGGTCCGTAGAGCCGGCGCAGCTTTGGTGGAAGGTGCATGTCTGTGTCTAGTGATAGGGGGTCTTTAGTTGAGCCTATGGGGAGGGTGACAGAAGTATGGATAGGTTGAAGCGACATGTGTAACGAAAAAACTAAAGGCTAATGGAGTGCAACAAGGCGCATAGTTCAACGCAAAGCTTCGCACAAGGCATCATCGATAATGTTCGAATAGACTTGAAGATGTATTATTTCTGCACCTTAGAGGATGTGTATCTATCGGATCGACGATAAAGTTGACTTTTGGTCTCTGAAAAAGTGCTTAAAAGGGACATATCCTATTTTCAACACAGTCACACTTTTGGTTCTGATGGACCACTATTTGCTAACTTTTACTTCCATTCTGCAATCAGCCCAATGCTGTTGATGGGTCATTATCATGTTATAGGCACACACCGTCTTGCCTGTATTCAACACCAAAACGTTTTCCCGGATCATGCAGCAAACCTTTCCCCAGATGGAAAGCCATGCATGTTTTCATGAGCTTTTCGCGGTGCTTGACTTACCTTCGGTCTGCTTGTCGTGCTCCCGTCTCCCGGGTAGAGCTGTCAAACTTTGTGCCCCTATCACCCTGACTTTACAGGGGCTCCGTCGGCCCAGAATACTGTCTATACAGTAGGAGGAGAGCAGAGTGGGGGGTTTACTCGTACATTCTCCCCGGTCGTGGATATCTTCTTCGAACTGACTAGTCATTTTGATCCGTTTAGTGAAGCGCTTATTTGAAAGGAGAACGGCAGTAGCCTAAATGTGTTTCTCACTCGCTCACTCACCCCCTCTCTCTCGCTCTCTCTTTTCTTCTCTCTCTCTCTCTCTGTCGTTCCGAGATCGTTCCTCTCTCTCACTCGCTCTCCCTCTCCCTACCCAACCTTTAATGACAGACACCGTTGGCTGGCACTCAAGCTCCGCTATCTGATTGCTCGCATTGACGTGTGTTATAGCGCCCCTGATTGGCTCGTGTGGGGGAAAGAGCCGCTTAATATATTTTAGTATATTAAGGTAATTTTGGAGAAACCGGGATGGAACCCTGCTCCCATGGACTGAACTCATTTTGGATTTTCCTTTTGGATTTCAAAAGGATAGTAGGCTTTGCATGTATGGCCTATAAATACTAGACTGCTAATAATAAATAATAATAATATTGATAACAACAACAATAATAAAAATAATAATAGCGTAATAATAATAAATACAATGTTTTGAAATATGGATTATTTTGTTGAGTTAAATAATCATGCATCATAATTCAGCCCTTCAGTTAAGTGGAACCCGTTTGGCAATCTCAAATCTAGTCCATAGTTTACTGTGAGCTTTTTTCTATACATCTGTAAACTCCAGGGAGCATTTTCTATACATCTGTAAACTTCAGGGAGCATTTTCTATACATCTGTAAACTTCAGGGAGCCTTTTCTATACATCTGTAAACTTCAGCACCCTCATCGTATACTACTTTAACTCCATCAAGTCCTCGGATCAATATCTAATAACAAGAGAAAATACATATAACCCAGATGTATTTGTATTTATTTGTGTTTATTATGGATCACCATTAGCTGCTGCCAAGGCAGCAAACCTTTCCCCAGATGGCAGCAGCTACTCTTCCTGGAGCCCAGCAAAATGAAGGCGGTTATACCATTTTAAAAAATTGTATAAAATATTTCACAACACACTGTGTGCCCTCAGGCCCCTACTCCACCACTACCACATATCTACAATACAAAATCCATGTGTACGTGTGTATAGTGCGTATGTTATCGTGTGTGTATGCATGTGTCTGTGCCTATGTATGTAATCTTATTCCGAATAATAGTGACACATTTTATCCCGTATATAAGGATGAATGTAAACTAAGAGTTTAATGTTGTGTATTCCCATGACAACTGGAAGAAAAAAAACACGGGACAAACTATAGATGTTCTGTAATAGAATAAGGCTTTTTACAGAATGTCTTTTTATAGGACTAAACTATCCCCTTCAACGAATAATTGCCTTAGATTAGCTGTAAATAGGACCAAACGATCACTGCAATAACTACCAGAATTATCATAACAATTTGATAATTTGATTGCTATTGATTTACCCCAAAACGCTCTCAAAGACTTCTGTAAGCCCTGTCACCTTCCATCTCTCGCTCTCCACAAACACACGCACGCACGCACGCACGCACGCACACACACACACACACACACACACACACACACACACACACACACACACACACACACACTGCAACAGGCGAACACGGAACACTAATTGCCTGGCTCTCTGGCAATTGCAGAGACGTTCAGATGGTCCGTGCGCCGGATGATTGACTTAAAAAGTGAAGGTGGCGATGATGAGAAGGCGCGTTGGGAGCCGGGACGCCATGCAGGCTCGCTCCAGAGAGGAGCAGATGGCTCGAGAATGTAATTTTAAATGAAAGTCTATTTAACCTGCTGCGAATGGCGTGACCCCATCCTTCGCCTCGCGAGCCCATCACTGTTAAAAGGTTCATTTTCAGAATTCAATCCCAAAACTTCAACAAGCTGCAATTTACACTTTCGTCTGATGCTGCTTTTCTCCCTTTATATGGCTGCCCAGTTACTAAGACTCAGCAGAACATGAAAAATAACAATAAAACATAACTTCACAAATGTTTCAAAACGTTTTAAAAGTGACAGGCTATAGTTTGAGCTCTCGGTCATGGATTTCCAAGAACGGCATTGATCTTTCGTGAAAATAAAAGGAATGTGGTTCTCTGTTTAGGGCGCCAGGGTGATCGATCAAGATTAACGTCGAAATTGGACGTCTATCCATGTCCTGAGGACTTCGGGAAATTAGCTCTATTGCCATCAAGTAGGCTTGGGTTTTGCTAGAATGGTGTGGACCGGGATGGCTGATGGGCGTAATCACATGTCTCTGGTTCAGAAGTTTACATGTTCAACCCTGGTGGACAATCCTTGTTCCATCCCAAACCTTAACCATTACCTTAACCATTCGGAATGAGTTCCTAAACATAATATTTTAACCCTATCCCAAACCTTAACCATTAACTTAACCATTCGGAATGAGTTTCTAAACATAATGTTTTAACCCTATCCCAAACCTTAACCATTAACTTGACCATTCGGAATGAGTTCCTAAACATAATATTTTAACCCTATCCCAAACCTTAACCATTACCTTAACCATTCGGAATGAGTTCCTAAACATAATCTTTTAACCCTATCCCAAACCTTAACCATTACCTTAACCATTCGGAATGAGTTCCTAAACTTAACCCTTAACTTCTAAATTTGATGTTTGGAGAAATGGAACGCTAAGGAGCAGCAGGAGCAACACACACTTTGAAATGTCTAATTCTGCAGTGATACTGTGAGAGCATGTTGAGGACGCACGGTAGATCCATGGGCAAGGTTGCCCAAGACTCAGTTCTGTCATAAGACAATCTTCACTAGGCTATATTGAATTCATTGAATTGAATACAATTCAGGATTACATTATTTGTAGGCCTAATCTTAGGCTATTTCAAAACGATTCAATCATCTTGGTGCAAATTGCAGGCAGCATATTATTAATTCATTCTTATCAGGCCTCTGACGCGTGGCCGTAACCAAAGGGGTCTAGCCAAATGCCCCTTACTTACAATTAGGCTACCAACAATTCACCGCGTTTGTTGAATCAGAAACTCCTGGCCTCGTTTTCTGCTCTCAGATCAACACAGTAATGAGATTTAATAACAATATAAAATGTTCTGTTTTTTCTCCTGCGCGTCACAAACAGATGCTCGTAATACAGACGGGTATTTAGGGTTGCTATGTAATTTGGGGGGCAAAATTTGATTCATTTATCCGCGCTCTGTTATTAACCCGTGAAAAGAGAGATGTCAGTCGCCATTTGAGCCAGCAGGACATCCGCGATTTGTTTAAACGCACTAATTACGCCAGCACACATTAGCGAGGGAAGAAATAAAGCGCAATTTTCACCTTTACAATTTTCCCTCCTTTAAGCGCGTCGCATGCGGGTTGCAGAAGTTGGGGGAGGAGCGGAGGCAGTGCCCGACGGTGGCTCGTGCTCTTTCCGTTCCTCCATCACAGTGTCGTTGTATTTTCATAACACCCTAACTTGATCATTTCTACACCCCCATGCACTTGTCAATTGTGTTGTTTTACAGTTATAGTCCCAATTGGAATTCGTACAGGTGTAGCCAAAAGTGCAACACAATACAATGAGGGAAAAAAGTATTTGATCCCCTGCTGATTTTGTACGTTTGCCCACTGACAAAGACATGATCAGTCTATAATTTTAATGGTAGGTTTATTTGAACAGTGAGAGACAGAATAACAACAAAAAAATCCAGAAAAACGCATGTCAAAAATGTTATAAATTGATTTGCATTTTAATGAGGGAAATAAGTATTTGACCCCTCTGCAAAACATGATTTAGTACTTGGTGGCAAAACCCTTGTTGGCAATCATAGAGGTCAGACGTTTCTTGTAGTTGGCCACCAGGTTTGCACACATCTCAGGAGGGATTTTGTTCTACTCCTCTTTGCAGATCTTCTCCAAGTCATTAAGGTTTCAAGGCTGACGTTTGGCAACTCGAACCTTCAGCTCCCTCCACAGATTTTCTATGGGATTAAGGTCTGGAGACTGGCTAGGCCACTCCAGGACCTTAAAGTGCTTCTTCTTGAGCCACTCTTTTGTTGCCTTGGCCATGTGTTTTGGGTCATTGTCATGCTGGAATACCCATCCACGACCCATTTTCAATGTCCTGGGTGAGGGAAGGAGGTTCTCACCCAAGATTTGACGGTACATGGCCCCGTCCATCATCCCTTTAATGCGGTGAAGTTGTCCTGTCCCCTTAGCAGAAAAACACCCCCAAAGCATAATGTTTCCACCTCCTGTTGATGGTGGGGGTGATGTTCTTGGGGTCATAGGCAGCATTCCTCCTCCTCCAAACAAGGCGAGTTGAGTTGATGCCAAAGAGCTCGATTTTGGTCTCATCTGACCACACTTTCACCCAGTTCTCCTCTGAATCATTCAGCTGTTCATTGGCAAACTTCAGACGGCCCTGTATATGTGCTTTCTTGAGCAGGGGGACGTTGCGGGCGCTGCAGGATTTCAGTCCTTCACGGCGTAGTGTCTTACCAATTGTTTTCTTGGTGACTATGGTCCCAGCTGCCTTGAAATCATTGACAAGATCCTCCCGTGTAGTTCTGGGCTGATTCCTCACCGTTCTCATGATCATTGCAACTCCACGAGGTGAGATCTTGCATGGAGCCCCAGGCCGAGGGAGATTGACAGTTATTTTGTGTTTCTTCCATTTGCGAATAATCACACCAACTGTTGTCACCTTCTCACCAAGCTGATTGGTGATGGTCTTGTAGCCCATTCCAGCCTTGTGTAGGTCTACAATCTTGTCCCTGACATCCTTGGAGAGCTCTTTGGTCTTGGCCATGGTGGAGAGTTTGGAATCTGATTGATTGATTGCTTCTGTGGACAGGTGTCTTTTATACAGGTAACAAGCTGAGATTAGGAGCATTCCCTTTAAGAGTGTGCTCCAGATCTTCTCCAAGTCATTAAGGTTTCGAGGTTTCGAGGCTGACGTTTACCTGTATAAAAGACACCTGGGAGCCAGAAATCTTTCTGATTGAGAGGGGGTCAAATACTTATTTCCCTCATTAAAATGCAAATCAATTTATAACATTTTTGACATGCGTTTTTCTGGATTTTTTGGTTATTCTGTCTCTCACTGTTCAAATAAACCTACCATTAAAATTATAGACTGATCATTTCTTTGTCAGTGGGCAAACGTACAAAATCAGCAGGGGATCAAATACTTTTTTCCCTCACTGTACGTACTAGAAACCATTTTTCACCACAGGGTCATTTTCAAGACCATTTCTCTGTGTGTTGGCATAATGCAGACTATACAAGTATTCGGGTCACTTTCAGCAGACTACTGATTTAGGGCCAGTTCTTCCACACCCCATCTCTAGTATGAGTTAAACAGCAACAGGTCCCGGGGCAGTGGTTAAGGACATGGCCTAACCAGGTGTGCGGTTCAAAATGATTAGATGTTGGAACGTTTCCAGCCAGGGTTCCATGGGTCCCCGCTTAGTCATGTGTCTATAACCTAGCCGTGCTGTGTCTATAACCTAGCCGTACTGTGTCTATAACCTAGCCGTACTGTGTCTATAACCTAGCCGTACTGTGTCTATAACCTAGCCGTACTGTGTCTATAACCTAGCCGTACTGTGTCTATAACCTAGCCGTACTGTGTCTATAACCTAGCCGTACTGTGTCTATAACCTAGCCATACTGTGTCTATAACCTAGCCGTACTGTGTCTATAACCTAGCCGTACTGTGTCTATAACCTAGCCGTACTGCGTCTATAACCTAGCCGTACTGTGTCTATAACCTAGCCGTACTGCGTCTATAACCTAGCCGTACTGTGTCTATAACCTAGCCGTACTGTGTCTATAACCTAGCCGTACTGTGTCTATAACCTAGCCGTACTGTGTCTATAACCTAGCCGTACTGTGTCTATAACCTAGCCGTACTGTGTCTATAACCTAGCCGTACTGTGTCTATAACCTAGCCGTACTGTGTCTATAACCTAGCCGTACTGTGTCTATAACCTAGCCGTACTGTGTCTATAACCTAGCCGTACTGTGTCTATAACCTAGCCGTACTGTGTCTATAACCTACCCGTACTGTGTCTATAACCTAGCCGTACTGTGTCTATAACCTAGCCGTACTGTGTCTATAACCTACCCGTACTGTGTCTATAACCTAGCCGTACTGTGTCTATAACCTAGCCGTACTGTGTCTATAACCTAGCCGTACTGTGTCTATAACCTAGCCGTACTGTGTCTATAACCTAGCCGTACTGTGTCTATAACCTAGCCGTACTGTGTCTATAACCTAGCCGTACTGTGTCTATAACCTAGCCATACTGCGTCTATAACCTAGCCATACTGCGTCTATAACCTAGCCATACTGTGTCGTCCGCACAGATGAGTAAAAGGTTGGACCAGCCATCTCCATATTATTTCCATCCATTCCCGGGCGCCATCTTCTGGACTAAACAACCTGTTTGTCATTGCATCTGAAGGGAGGGAGAGAGAGATCTGCCTAATAACCCATTGATAATAATCAGAGACTATGAACTGGAGTAACATTTAACTGGCAAGTGCTCATTACGGAATGTGAGGGTTTACGTCTCGATTTTAGTTAATTAACATATTTTATTCCGTTGGTTAAGGCTGATTTTTTCGAAAATTACGCATAATTGCATAATTAATCAACAAGTCGATCTGGTGAGTGTTTTCCTTGAGATTTAATGTGGTTTATCTTCTGCCATCACATCGCGTGATGATTCATGTCGCCTTCTACGAATGCTATGTTGGGGAAGAATTATTGTATAATGTATGCGATGCAGGTCTCATGTTCATTGTATGCACTGTGACTATCTGGGATATAGGCCCAAGTTTTACAGTTTTACATGGATATTTTGTGTATAGCCTATATGCTCAAATTGTTTGCATGTCCAAGCAAGCCATGTTTACTTCAGTGGTCATGGCTAAAAGGGATCCAGCTTTTGTCAAATTAAGGCCAAAAGTATATATTTTTTTGCATTTTAGCTAACCCTAACCCTTTTCCTAACCTTAAACTAATGATCCTAACCTGCAACGTTAATTCTCCTAACCTGCTACGAAAAGTAAAATCTTCCTTTCATTTGACAAAAGCTGGATCCCTTCTAGCCATGAGGACTTCAATGGCTAAAGCCAAGGATCCAACACAATCTCAGTTCTATCAGGTCACAGCACCATTGTAACCAACCAACATCTCTCTCTCTCTCTCTCTCTCTTTCTCTGAAATTAAATTAAATTCAAGGGGCTTTATTGGCATGGAAAACGTATGTTAACATTGCCAAAGCAAGTGAAATAGATAATAAACAAAAGTGAAATAAACATTAAAAGATTAACAGTAAACATTACACTCACAAAATTTCCAAAAGAATAAAGACATTTCAAATGTCATATTATGGCTATATACAGTGTTGTAACGATGTGCAAATAGTTAAAGTACAAAAGGGAAAATTATTAAACATAAATATGGGTTTTTATTTACAATGGTGTTTGTTCTTCACTGGTTGCCCTTTTCTTGTGGCAACAGGTCACACATCTTGCTGCTGTGATTGTACTGTGGTATTTCACCCAATAGATATGGGAGTTTATCAAAGTAGGATTTTTTTTCAAATTCTTTGTGGGTCTGTGTAATCTGAGGGACATATGTCTCTAAATGTAATATGGTCATACATTTGGCAAGAGGTTAGGAAGTGCAGCTCAGTTTGCACCAAATTTTGTGGGCAGTGTGCACATAGCCTGTCTTCTCTTGAGAGCCAGGTCTGCCTATTCTCAATAGCAAGGCTATGATCACTGAGTCTGTACATAGTCAAAGCTTTCCTTAATTGTGGGTCAGTCACAGTGGTCAGGTATTCTGCCACTGTGTACTCTCTGTTTAGGACCAAATAGCATTCTAGTTTACTCAGTTCTTTTTGTTAATTCTTTACAATGTGTCAAGTAATTATATTTTTGTTTTGGTTGGGTCTAATCTCTCTCTCTCTCTCTCTCTCTCTCTCTCTCTCTCTCTCTCTCTCGCTCTCTCGCTCTCTCGCTCTCTCGCTCTCTCGCTCTCTCGCTCTCTCGCTCTCTCTCTCTCTCTCTCTCTCTCGCTCGCTCTCTTAGTTGACTGACTGACTGATTAGGCCTAATTGATTGTTTGAATCCTGACTTTGACCTGTGTTCAGATTTAATCTTACAGAATATGAGCCGTTAACGGAGGTTCCAGTCTCGTGGCCCAGCTGCCGGTGGTTTGTCTTCATCCTTTCGCTGGCATAATTGGATGCTGCTCCGCCTGGGAAGGCTAGCAGGAGTAGAGAAAGAGAGAGCGAGCGATAAGGAGGGGGCTTTTAAAGGCGCTCGTAAGCAAAGTTAATTAGCGGTTATTAACATCCCCGCATATTGAGAGCGCGAGGGAGTCAATTTAATGACTTTGTTGGTTCAGAACTACAGGCGATGATGGAAACAACAAAGGCGGCGGTGCAC
The DNA here is from genome assembly GCF_964263955.1 of Coregonus lavaretus. Classification (NCBI taxonomy): domain Eukaryota; kingdom Metazoa; phylum Chordata; class Actinopteri; order Salmoniformes; family Salmonidae; genus Coregonus; species Coregonus lavaretus. The sequence continues at coordinate 117,822 of NW_028164706.1, forward strand.
GCAGTCAGATTAGCAGGCCAAATCTCCAGCCATAAGGCAGTCTGATAAAAAACTAAGGGCGCTAATTTCACTCAACTGACTGGATCATTTGTCCCAATAATTGATGAAAAATATTTCAAACCCAAGATTAGGCTTCATTCTCCTCAATAATTAAGTAAAAATACACCCAGGGCCCATCAAAGAAAAGCCTGTTAGCTGTATTTCCTAAAGAGGTGTCCATGCATTGTGGCCTTTATTCGTTGCAGATCTGCTTTGGCCTGCATGTGTATCTGGATGCGAAAGAAATGCATACCTGTTTAGGCGTGGTGCTGGCTAGCGGAGTAGAACACCTGTTTAGGAGAGGTGCTGGCTAGCGGAGTAGAACACCTGTTTAGGCGTGGTGCTGGCTAGCGGAGTAGAACACCTGTTTAGGAGAGGTGTTGGCTAGCGGAGTAGAACACCTGTTTAGGAGAGGTGTTGGCTAGCGGAGTAGAACACCTGTTTAGGCGTGGTGCTGGCTAGCGGAGTAGAACACCTGTTTAGGCGTGGTGCTGGCTAGCGGAGTAGAACACCTGTTTAGGCGTGGTGCTGGCTAGCGGAGTAGAACACCTGTTTAGGAGAGGTGTTGGCTAGCGGAGTAGAACACCTGTTTAGGAGAGGTGTTGGCTAGCGGAGTAGAACACCTGTTTAGGAGAGGTGCTGGCTAGCGGAGTAGAACACCTGTTTAGGAGAGGTGCTGGCTAGCGGAGTAGAACACCTGTTTAGGAGAGGTGTTGGCTAGCGGAGTAGAACACCTGTTTAGGAGAGGTGTTGGCTAGCGGAGTAGAACACCTGTTTAGGCGTGGTGCTGGCTAGCGGAGTAGAACACCTGTTTAGGCGTGGTGCTGGCTAGCGGAGTAGAACACCTGTTTAGGCGTGGTGCTGGCTAGCGGAGTAGAACACCTGTTTAGGAGAGGTGCTGGCTAGCGGAGTAGAACACCTGTTTAGGAGAGGTGTTGGCTAGCGGAGTAGAACACCTGTTTAGGAGAGGTGCTGGCTAGCGGAGTAGAACACCTGTTTAGGAGAGGTGTTGGCTAGCGGAGTAGAACACCTGTTTAGGAGAGGTGTTGGCTAGCGGAGTAGAACACCTGTTTAGGAGAGGTGTTGGCTAGCGGAGTAGAACACCTGTTTAGGAGAGGTGCTGGCTAGCGGAGTAGAACACCTGTTTAGGAGAGGTGCTGGCTAGCGGAGTAGAACACCTGTTTAGGCGTGGTGATGGCTAGCGGAGTAGAACACCTGTTTAGGCGTGGTGATGGCTAGCGGAGTAGAACACTTGAAAAAGAACAGGAGAGCCTCACACTCTAGGAGCTCAGATGGAATAATTTAATAACCAACGTTTGGACAGACAAGCTGTCTTCATCAGGGTATAATGACAAACACTGCGGGTCACTAGTTTATATAGTTTGAAAGGACACACAGGTGTCTGTAATCATGGCTTGATTTCATTGGTTAATTTACTGATATATCTAGAACATATAAAAAAGCATGAATGGAGAACATACGATCATAGATACAACTTGGCTACATAGGCCTACAAACATTTACAATGGATAGCAAAAACACAATAGTCACAAGAATGGCTTCAGATCAAAGTCTACATTGGCCAGCATGTGTAAAATCTATTTTTCATGGATTCTTGATTTTAACACTTATTTTGCTTTGGTTATTATTATAGTTCAGGAGCCCTAGAACATTGAAAAGGGGGACACCTAAATCCAGACGTGGGCATGAGTTGTGGCATTATTTTCCTTCATTTCTACCTTACCTTGATGCACGAGAAGTGATGTTTCTATAGCCTGTGTATTCCTTCTGTAAAGGCTACATCCCAGGGGTCCCCAACCTTTTTTCGCCAGGGCCCCCTTTCTAACATGTGAAAAATGTCATTATATGAAAAACGTTATTATTCTTTATTGAGATAGCCTACATTAAATACACCACCAAAAGCTTGATTTTCTTTAATTTGGAAAATGTTGATGTTCATTTCCTGCAATTCCATGTCGTTTAACAAGACTTTGATGTAGGCTAATATGAATCAATATGAATAATAATGGAAGAGGGTAGTGTAGCCCCAATTTCCCCAAATGTTATTCTGCTACCAAATAGGCCTGTTTTATTATTTTAATTGATTTGAACCCTCAATTTAATTATACATATTCTCTTTTACAGAAAGTGTATAGAATAAATTAATACCGACAGTCACACATTTAATGATTACTTCCCAAGCAAAGTCCAATTTCTTTGACTCCTCGAATTTAGAAGGCCACATCTCCGTTTCTGAATGCCATAGAGATAAACCAAATATATCCCCATGTGCATCAGAGTCACTTCCTCCTCTGGCATTTTACTGCTTGTTTCAAGCCTAAAGTATCACGAATTTATGCAGGAAACTTTGGCGCAATCCTAAGGGATCCTACAGATGAGCAGGAGGAAAGATGTCCGTGGGGTCAACACAAGTTTCCATTCAAATCAAATACATTTTTATTGGCCACATGCGCCGAATACAACAGGTGCAGACATTACAGTGAAATGCTTACTTACAGCCCTTAACCAACAGTGCATTTAAAAAATAAAACAACAACAAAAAAAGTGTTGAGAAAAAAAGAGCAGAAGTAAAATTAAATAACAGTAGGGAGGCTATATATACAGGGGGGTACCGGTGCAGAGTCAATGTGCGGGGGCACCGGCTAGTTGAGGTAGTTGAAGTAATATGTACATGTGGGTAGAGTTAAAGTGACTATGCATAAATAATTAACAGAGTAGCAGCAGCGTAAAATGATGGGGTGGGGGGGGCAGTGCAAATAGTCCGGGTAGCCATGATTAGCTGTTCAGGAGTCTTATGGCTTGGGGGTAGAAGCTGTTGAGAAGTCTTTTGGACCTAGACTTGGCACTCCGGTACCGCTTGCCGTGCGGTAGCAGAGAGAACAGTCTATGACCAGGGTGGCTGGAGTCTTTGACAATTTTGAGGGCCTTCCTCTGACACCGACTGGTATAGAGGTCCTGGATGGCAGGAAGCTTGGCCCCAGTGATGTACTGGGCCGTACGCACTACCCTCTGTAGTGCCTTGCGGTCAGAGGCCAAGCAGTTGCCATACCAGGCGGTGATGCAACCAGTCAGGATGCTCTCGATGGTGCAGCTGTATAATTTTTTGAGGATCTGAGGACCCATGCCAAATCTTTTCAGTCTCCTGAGGGGGAATAGGCTTTGTCGTGCCCTCTTCACGACTGTCTTTGTGTGTTTGGACCATGATAGTTCGTTTGTGATGTGGACACCAAGGAACTTGAAGCTCTCAACCTGTTCCACTACAGCCCCGTCGATGAGAATGGGGGCGTGCTCAGTCCTCTTTTTTTTCCTGTAGTCCACAATCATCTCCTTTGTCTTGGTCACGTTGAGGGAGAGGTTGTTATCCTGGCACCACACGGCCAGGTCTCTGACCTCCTCCCCATAGGCTGTCTCATCGTTGTTGGTGATCAGGCCTACCACTGTTGTGTCGTCGGCAAACTTAATGATGGTGTTGGAGTCGTGCCTGGCCATGCAGTCATGGGTGAACAGGGAGTACAGGAGGGGACTGAGCACGCACCCCTGAGGGGCCCCCGTGTTGAGGATCAGTGTGGCAGATGTGTTGTTACCTACCCTTACCACCTGGGGGCGACCCGTCAGGAAGTCCAGGATCCAGTTGCAGAGGGAGGTGTTTAGTCCCAGGATCCTTAGCTTAGTGATGAGCTTTGAGGGCACTATGGTGTATTCCTATCGATTCCAAGGAATTTTAAATGAACTAGAGCCGTGAAATGGCCTGCTGTTAAATCCACTGCTGGGGGATAGGTCAGACACTTGAGCATCAGCAATCTTTGTCTCCACTCCATTGATTGCTGCTTTGATAGCATGAATCAAGGCCAAGAGGCTCGAGCCATTTGCCAAAATACACTGAGTGTACAGAACATTAAGGTCATCTTCCTAATATTGCCTCAATTAGTTGGGCCATGGACTCTACAGAAAGATTTACACAGGGATGCTGGCTCATGTTGACTCCAATGCTTCCCGCAGTTATGTCAAGTTGGCTATATGTCCTTTGGGTGGTGGACCACTCTTGATACACATCGGAAACGGTTGAGCGTCAAAAACCCAGCAGCATTGCAGTTCCTGACACAAACCGGTGCACCTGGCACATACTACCATACCCCGTTCAAAGGCACTTAAATATTTTGTCTTCCCATTCACTCTCTGAATGGCACACATACAGTGGGGAAAAAAAGTATTTAGTCAGCCACCAATTGTGCAAGTTCTCCCACTTAAAAAGATGAGAGAGGCCTGTAATTTTTATCATAGGTACACGTCAACTATGACAGACAAATTGAGAAAATGTTTCTTCAGAAAATCACATTGTAGGATTTTTTATGAATTTATTTGCAAATTATGGTGGAAAATAAGTATTTGGTCACCTACAAACAAGCAAGATTTCTGGCTCTCACAGACCTGTAACTTCTTCTTTAAGAGGCTCCTCTGTCCTCCACTCGTTACCTGTATTAATGGCACCTGTTTGAACTTGTTATCAGTATAAAAGACACCTGTCCACAACCTCAAACAGTCACACTCCAAACTCCACTATGGCCAACACCAAAGAGCTGTCAAAGGACACCAGAAACAAAATTGTAGACCTGCACCAGGCTGGGAAGACTGAATCTGCAATAGGTAAGCAGCTTGGTTTGAAGAAATCAACTGTGGGAGCAATTATTAGGAAATGGAAGACATACAAGACCACTGATAATCTCCCTCGATCTGGGGCTCCACGCAAGATCTCACCCCGTGGGGTAAAAATCCCAGAACCACACGGGGGGACCTAGTGAATGACCTGCAGAGAGCTGGGACCAAAGTAACAAACCCTACCATCAGTAACACACTACGCCGCCAGGGACTCAAATCCTGCAGTGCCAGACGTGTCCCCCTGCTTAAGCCAGTACATGTCCAGGCCCGTCTGAAGTTTGCTAGAGTGCATTTGGATAATCCAGAAGAGGATTGGGAGAATGTCATATGGTCAGATGAAACCAAAATGGAACTTTTTGGTAAAAACTCAACTCGTCGTGTTTGGAGGACAAAGAATGCTGAGTTGCATCCAAAGAACACCATACCTACTGTGAAGCATGGGGGTGGAAACATCATGCTTTGGGGCTGTTTTTCTGCAAAGGGACCAGGACGACTGATCCGTGTAAAGGAAAGAATGAATGGGGCCATGTATCGTGAGATTTTGAGTGAAAACCTCCTTCCATCAGCAAGGGCATTGAAGATTAAACGTGGCTGGGTCTTTCAGCATGACAATGATCCCAAACACATCGCCCGGGCAACGAAGGAGTGGCTTCGTAAGAAGCATTTCAAGGTCCTGGAGTGGCCTAGCCAGTCTCCAGATCTCAACCCCATAGAAAATCTTTGGAGGGAGTTGAAAGTCCGTGTTGCCCAGCGACAGCCCCAAAACATCACTGCTCTAGAGGAAATCTGCATGGAGGAATGGGCCAAAATACCAGCAACAGTGTGTGAAAACCTTGTGAAGACTTACAGAAAACGTTTGACCTGTGTCATTGCCAACAAAGGGTATATAACAAAGTATTGAGAAACTTTTGTTATTGACCAAATACTTATTTTCCACCATAATTTGCAAATAAATTCATTAAAATTCCTACAATGTGATTTTCTGGAGAAAAAAAATCTCATTTTGTCTGTCATAGTTGACGTGTACCTATGATGAAAATTACAGGCCTCTCTCATCTTTTTAAGTGGGAGAACTTGCACAGTTGGTGGCTGACTAAATACTTTTTTTCCCCACTGTACGCAATCCATGTCTCAATTGTCTCAAGGCTTAAAAATCCTGCTTTAACCTGTCTCCTCCCCTTCATCTACACTGATTGAAGTGGATTTAACAAGTGACATCAATAATGGATCATAGATTTCATCTGGATTCACCTGTCAGTCTATGTCATGGAAAGAGCAGGTGTCCTTAATAATAATATGCCATTTAGCAGACGCTTTTATCCAAAGCGACTTACAGTCATGTGCGCATACATTTTTACGTATGGGTGGTCCCAGGGATCGAACCCACTACCCTGGCGTTACAAGTACCATGCTCTACCAGCTGAGCTACAGAGGACCATTCAGTGTAAGTCCATAAACATTGTTTACTGATATTTTAGTCTCTCTACTATGAGGCAAGCTCGAATCGGGGGACACGGGTGACTGAACTCACGAGCTTGTGTACATTTGCCCTTTTATTGATTGCACCTTTGCGGGCGTTGGTTAATTCGACTGCGTGCAAGCAAGATTGCCAAAAAATTCAGCGGAAGAATCACCTCTCCCCTTAATGAGATAATCAAAGTAATGTATGCAAATTAATTACCTCACGAGCTTATCAAAACGTTCCTGCCCTCTCCAGTCTGAAGAAGCCCATTTATTCAGTTAGCGGCAACAACTCATGTGGATGGCGTGATGCAAATTATGGTTGATTTGATTAGGACAAATTAAGGACCTCACTGCTATCTGACCTTGTCTGAGTTTTATGTAAATTATAGAAACAATTGGTGTGATAGGATAAATTGCACTATAATCTGATAAAAAATCATTTTATAAGAAAATGGCTAATCATACATTTTTAGAATTAGTGGTTACCCCAGGAACCCTAGAGTTCCTCAAGGAACCGTTTCTAGTCAATGGTTCATATTTGAACCTTCGATTAGTTGAGGGGTTCTTGGAGGAACCTTCAACGGTTCAATGTAGAAACAGGTTCCTGGAGGATCCCTGGGGGCGTGACTGTGCCCAAGAACACTAAGGTAACCTGCCTAAATGACTACCGACCCGTATCACTCACGTCTGTAGCCATGAAGTGCTTTGAAAGGCTGATCATGGCTCACATCAACACCGTTATCCCAGAAACCTTAGACCCACTCCAATTTCATATCGCCCCAAAAGATCCACAGATGATGCAATCTCTATTGGTCTCGACACTACCCTTTTTTAAATTGTATTTGTTATTTCACCTTTATTTAACCAGGTAAGCCAGTTGAGAACAAGTTCTCATTTACAACTGCGACCTGGCCAAGATAAAGCAAAGCAGTGCGATAAAAACAACAACACAGAGTTACATATGGGGTAAAACAAAACATAAAGTCAAAAATACAACTGAAAATATATATACAGTGTGTGCAAATGTAGCAAGTTATGGAGGTAAGGCAATAAATAGGCCATAGTGCAAAATCATTACAATTAGTATTAACACTGGAATGATAGATGTGCAAGAGATGATGTGCAAATAGAGATACTGGGGTGCAAATGAGCAAAATAAATAACAATATGGGGATGAGGTAGTTGGGTGGGCTAATTTCAGATGGGCTGTGTACAGGTGCAGTGATCGGTAAGGTGCTCTGACAACTGATGCTTAAAGTTAGTGAGGGACATAAGAGTCTCCAGCTTCAGAGATTTTTGCAATTCGTTCCAGTTGGACAAAAGGAACACCTACGTGAGAATGCTATTCATTGACTACAGCTCAGCGTTCAACACCATAGTGCCCTCAAAGCTCATCGCTAAGATCCTGGACGTCTTGACGGGCTGCCCCCAGGTGGTAAAGGTATTTGTATTTGTGTTTATTAAGGAACCCCATTAGCTGCTGCCAAGGCAGCAGCTACTCTTCCTGGGGTTCTGCAACATTAAGGCAGTTATATACAATTTAAAATATTACATTACATTATATTTCATAACACTTTACCCAATACATTTAGTGTGTTCCGTCAGGCCACTACTCCACTATCACATATTTGCAATACAACATCCATGTATATGTGTGTGTAGAGTGAGTGTCTATATGTATGTGTGTATGTACCTGTGTGTGTGTCTCTTCACAGTCCCCGCTGTTCCACAAGGTGTATTTTTACCTGTTTTTTTTATATCTGATTCTACTGCTTGCATCAGTTACCTGATGTGGAATAGAGTTCCATGTAGTCATGGCTCTATGTAGTACCGTGCGCCTCCCATAGTCCGTTCTGGACTTGGGGACTGTGAAGAGACCTCTGGTGGCATGTCTTGTGGCGTATGCATGGGTGTCCGAGCTGTGTCCCAGTATTCCAAACAGACAGCTCGGTACATTCAGCTCGTCGACACCTCTCACAAAAACAAGCAGTGATGAAGTCTTCCACTCTGAGCCAGGAGAGACTGACATGCATGTCATTAATGTTATCTCTACGTGTACTTTTAAGGGCCAGCCATGCTGCCCTGTTCTGAGCCAACTGCAGTTTTCCCAAGTCCCTCTTTGTGGCACCTGACCACACTACTGAACAGTAGTCTAGGTACGACAAAACTAGGGCCTGTAGGACCTGCCTTGTTGATAGTGTTGTTAAGAAGGCAGAGCAGCGCTTAATTATGGACATACTTCTCCCCATCTTAGCTACTGTTGTATCAATATGCTTTGACCATGACAGTCTACAATCCAGGGTTACTCCAAGCAGTTTAGTCACCTCAACTTGCTCAATTTCCACAATTCATTACAAGATGTAGTTGAGGTTTAGGGTTTAGTGAATGATTTGACCCAAATACAATACTTTTAGTTTTGGAAATATTCAGGACTAACTTATTCCTTGCCACCCATTCCGAAACTAACTGCAACTCTTTGTTAAGTGTTGCAGTTATTTCAGTTGCTGTAGTAGCTGACGTGTATAGTGTTGAGTCATCCGCTTTACTCAAAGCCAGTGGCATGTCGTTAGTAAAAAAAAACAAAAAAACAAGGTAGGTAACAACACATCTGCCACGCTGATCCTCAACACAGGGGCCCCTCAGGGGTGCGTGCTCAGTCCCCTTCTGTACTCCCATGACTGCATGGCCAGGCACGACTCCAACACCATCATTAAGTTTGCCGACGACACAACAGTGGTAGGCCTGATCACCGACAACGATGAGACAGCCTATAGGGAGGAGGTCAGAGACCTGGCCGTGTGGTGCCAGGATAACAACCTCTCCCTCAATGTGATCAAGACAAAGGAGATGATTGTGGACTACAGATAAAAGAGGACTGAGCACGCCCCAATTCTCATCGACGGGGCTGTAGTGGAGCAGGTTGAGAGCTTCAAGTTCCTTGGTGTCCACATCACCAACAAACTATCATGGTTCAAACACACCAAGTTGTGAAGAGGGCACGACAAAGCCTATTCCCCCTCAGGAGACTGAAAAGATTTGGCATGGGTCCTCAGATCCTCAAAAAGTTCTACAGCTGCACCATTGAGAGCATTCTGACTGGTTGCATCACTGCCTGGTATGGCAACTGCTCGGCCTCCGACCACAAGGCACTACAAAGGGTAGTGCGTACAGCCCAGTACATCACTGGGGCCAAGCTTCCTGCCATCCAGGACCTCTATACCAAGCGGTGTCAGAGGAAGCCCCTAAAAATGTTCAAAGACTCCAGCCACCCTAGTCATAGACTGTTCTCTCTGCTACTGCATGGCAAGCGTTACCGGAGCACCAAGTCTAGGTCCAAAAGGCTTCTTAACAGCTTCTACCCCCAAGCCATAAGACCCCTGAACAGCTAATCAAATGGCTACCCGGACTATATGCATTCCCCCCCCCCTTTACGCTGCTGCTACTCTCTGTTTATTATCTATACATAGTCACTTTAACTCTACCTACAGTTGGAAGTCAGAAGTTTAAGTACACTTAGGTTGGAGTCATTAAAACTTGTTTTTCAACCACTCCACAAATTTCTTGTTAACAAATTATAGTTTTGGCAAGTCGGTTAGGACATCTACTTTGTGCATGACACAAGTCCTTTTTCCAACAATTGTTTACAGACAGATTATTTGACTTATAATTCACTGTATCACAATTCCAGTGGGTCAGAAGTTTACATACACTAAGTTGACTGTGCCTTTAAACAGCTTGGAAAATTCCAGGAAATGATGTCATGGCTTTAGAAGCTTCTGATAGGCTAATTGACATCATTTGAGTCAATTGGAGGTGTACCTGTGGATGTATCTCAAGGCCTACCTTCAAACTCAGTGCCTCTTTGCCTGACATCATGGGAAAATCTAAAGAAATCAGCCAAGACCTCAGAAAAAGAATTGTTGACCTCCACAAGTCTGGTTCATCCTTGGGAGCAGTTTCCAAACACCTGAAGGTACCACGTTCATCTGTACTAACAATAGTACGCAAGTATAAACACCATGGGACCACGCAGCTGTCATACCGCTCAGGAAGGAGACGTGTTCTGTCTCCCAGAGATGAACGTACTTTGGTGCGAAAAGTGAAAATCAATCCAAGAACAACAGCAAAGGACCTTCTGAAGATGCTGGAGGAAACCGGTACAAAAGTATCTATATCCACAGTAAAACGAGTCCTATATCGACATAACCTGTAAGGCCGTTCAGCAAGGAAGAAGCCACTGCTCCAAAACCGCCATAAAAAAGCCAGACTACGGTTTGCAACTGCACATGGGGACAAAGATCGTACTTTTTGGAGAAATGTCCTCTGGTCTGATGAAACAAAAATAGAACTGTTTGGCAATAATGACCATCGTTATGTTTGGAGGAAAAAGGGGGTTGCTTGCAAGCCGAAGAACACCATCCCAACCGTGAAGCACGGGGGTGGCAGCATCATGCTGTGGGGGTGCTTTGCTGCAGGAGGATCTGGTGCACTTCACAAAATAGATGGCATCATGAGGAAGGGAAATTATGTGGATATATTGAAGCAACATCTCAAGACATCAGTCAGGAAGTTAAAGCTTGGTCGCAAATGGGTCTTCCAAATGGACAATGACCCCAAACATACTTCCAAAGTTGTGGCAAAATGGCTTAAGGACAACAAAGTCAACGTATTGGAGTGGCCATCACAAAGCCCTGACCTCAATCCTATAGAAAATGTGTGCGAGCAAGGAGGCCTAAAAACCTGACTCCGTTACACCAGCTCTGTCAGGAGGAATGGGCCACAATTCACCCAACTTATTGTGGGAAGCTTGTGGAAGGCTACCCAAAACGTTTGACCCAAGTTAAACAATTTAAAGGCAATGCTACCAAATACTAATTGAGTGTATGTAAACTTCTGACCCACTGGGAAAGTGATGAAAGAAATAAAAGCTGAAATAAATCATTCTCTCTACTATTATTCTGACATTTCACATTCTTAAAATAAAGTGGTGATCCTAACTGACCTAAGACAGGGACTTTTTACTAGGATTAAATGTCAGGAATTGTGAAAAACTGAGTTTAATGTACTGTTGAAGTCGGAAGTTCACATACACCTTAGCCAAATACATTTAAACTCAGTTTTTCACAATTGAAAAATGAGTTTTAATGCCTCCAACCTAAGTGTATGTAAACTTCCGACTTCAACTGTACACCCCCACACTCACGGACACAACACCCACACAACATACAACATACTGTACCAATCCACAAAGATCTTCTGATAGAAATAATTGGTAAATCCACTGATTAACCAGCAGCACAAGTTGTCCACAGAGCACTAAAGTCGGTTGTGTTTTTGTTGCATTACTTGTCTTTTTTTCAAGCACATCTTTACAACCAAGCAATTCCAAAGCAATTTTCTCTGTGTGTGGAGAGTGTAATTTTCGATACTGTGACACTGTGATGTGTTAGAAACTGGGAGCCGGTGCTAAAAGGCGTCTGTAGAGTGTGTGTGTGTGTGTGTGTGTGTGTGTGTGTGTGTGTAAGGAGCTGTAATGGCCATCGCAGGGTAGAGGTGCTTTTAAGTGTGTGTGGGTGTCTCAGAGAGGGCACCGTTTAATGACTCCTGAATAATTCGCTGCTCGTTAGAACTATCGTTGTGGAAACCTGAGGGCATGAACCAGGAGAGTAACGCACGGCAACAGTCTTTATCTTCATATTAAACCATTTGCATAACATTAGTGGAGTAGACTCAACTCAGAGAGAGAGAATGCTTTTGGGGCACAGTCGAGGGCGCGCTGGTCTTCGGGCTAGAAGGTTGAGGGTTCGAGACCTGCTTGCACTTTGAAAGGAGAGAGTTGTGTAACGACCCTGGGTTTATAAGCGCGGATATCGACTCTGCCACGGGAGCATGCGTCACAGTCGATGGCGCGCTGGACTTCGGGCTAGAAGGTTGAGGGTTCGAGACCTGCTCCCTGCCTGTTTCATTACATTGGTTCATTAAAGCTCACCTCTTGGCCACAGCACAGTAGACTATATGATTACAGACATTGACCCTTTCTTTCTCAGCTCATTCACCGTCAAGCCACTAACACCTCTATCTGATCACAGCCAAATTGCGTTGTTCCTCAAAAGAACAGACATGGAAACAACCACACATTCACAGCCCAGTAAGCTGTACAACATAAGAAATTCATACAGATGGGCCCAAAATAGCACAGAAGAATACCAGAAAGCAACCAGTAACCAAAATATCCAAACACTCTTAGATAACTTTCTGGATACCACATTCACTCACAGTAAAGAAGGCATCAATCTAGCAGTAAAAAACATCAACTATATATTCAGGCAAACGGCAACAGAAGCACAACTGAAATGTAAAACAAAAAAGACCACAGATGACAACTGGTTTGATGCAGATTGTAAAATTATAAGGAAAAAACTTAGAACACTATCAAACCAAAAGCACAGTGACCCAAATAATGGTGAATTACGCCTTCATTACTGTGAGACTTTAAAACTATATAAACATCCACTCAGAACTAAGAAAGCACAGTACAACAGAAAGCAGCTGACACTGATTGAGGGGTCCAGAAACACAAACAACTTCTGGCAAAATCAAAACAAGAGAAATTAGCGATACAAAATGGTGACATATGGACAACCCATTTTAAAACAATCTACAACACCGTTCAAATTGACACAAACGCAGAACAATGCCAAATTCATGAGAAGTTGAATGGATTAGAAAAAGCTATAAAGGACAATCAAAATCCACTGGACGCCCCAATTACTGACCAGGAGCTCTATAAGAAACTTCAGGCCCTCAAATAAAAAAAAAAAAAGCATGCAGACCTGATGGCATCCTAAATGACATGCTCAAATTCACTCGTGCAAAATGTCAATATATTAAAACTGTTTAATTTGATCCTGCGTGTAGGTTATTTCCCTGACATCTGGAATCAAGGACTCATAACCCCAATCTTTAAGAATGGAGACAAATTTGACCCTAACAATTACAGAGGCATTTGTGTGAACAGTAACCTGGGGAAGGTTTTCCGTAGTATTATAAATGTAAGAGTTCTAAACTTCCTTAGTAAGCACAATGTATTGGGTAAAAGCCAAATTGGATTTATACCAAAACATCGTATGACTATCATATTTACACTCTACACACCCTGATAGATAAACATGTCCACCAAAATAATACCAAAATGTACCCTTGCTTTATTGACTCCCAAAAAGCATTTGATTCTATTTGGCACACAGGACTGTTCTACAAAGTTATTGAAAGTGGTGTAGGGGGTAAAACATATGACATAATTAAATCAATGTATACTGGCAATAGGAGCAGCATCATAATTGGCAAGAAAATAACAGAATTCTTTAACCAGGGGCGGGGTCTTCACCAGGGTTGCAATCTGAGCCCTCAATATTTACATCAACGAATTGGCCACTATTCTAGAAAAATCACCAGCCCCTGGTGTTAGTCTCCACAATTCAGAGGTTAAATGCCTGCTCTTCGCAGATGACCTGTGCCTGCTGTCACCCACAGCACATGGATCTGCTAGAGCAGTACTGCCAGACCTGGGCCCTGGCAGTAAACCCCAAAAAGACTAAAATAATGATTTTCCAGAGAAGATTAAGATTTCAGGGAATTAGACCAAAGTTCTCAATTGGTACAAAATATATAGAGTACTGAACACACTACAATTACTTAGGTTTAAAAATAAGCTCAACTGGACACCTTAATGATGCAGTGAATGAACTGAGAAAGAAAGCACGCAGGGCATTCTACGCCATTAAAAAACAAATTGAAATTGAAATACCTATTAAAATTTGGCTAAAACTAATTGAATGTGTCATTGAACCAATTGCACTTTATGGCAGCGAGGTGTGGGGTCCACTTGCAAAACAAGATTTCACCAAATGGGACAAACATCCCATTGAAACCCTGCATGCAGAGTTCTGTAAGATTTACCTACATGTCCAGACTACAAACAATACATGCAGGGCAGAATTAGGCCAATATCCACTAATAACAAAAACTCAAAAAAGAGCAATTAAGTTTTAGAAACATCTCAAATACAGTGACCCTCTCTCATATCATTACCAAGCCCTGCAATGCCAAGAGCTGAGCAAAGAAAAGAGTCCCCTCATCCAGCTGGTCCTGGGGCTGAGTTCACAAACCTGTTCTACTAACACACTGAAGCCTCAGGACCAGAACATCCAATCAATCAGAATAAACCAAATTACAACACAGTCAAAACAAAACTACATTGCTTATTGGGAAACACAAGCACAAGCACAAAGTAAAATGCAGTGCTTTCTGGCCCTAAATCGACAGTACGCCATGGCTAACGATTTTACCATTGTTACTGATCAAAACCTTAGAAAAACCTTGACAAAGTACAGGCTTAGTGAGCACAGCCTTGCCATTGAGAAGGGTAGACACAGGAAAACCTGGCTCCCTGTAGAGGAAAGGCTGTGCAACCACTGCACCACAGCAGAACCTGAGACAGAGCTGCATTTCCTGACAAAATGTCAAAAATATAAAACAATTAGAGAGTGTCATTTCCCCAAATTTGAAACTGTTTTTCAAGGTTTAAAAGACCTCTCTGATGAGGATAGGCTACCTGTCCTGTTGGGGGAGGACGCAGAGAGCTGTGGGTTGGCAACGCACTACAATGCTGCCTGCCATAAGATCAGTGACAGTGTCTGACAGACCAACCAACCTGCACATGTCCTCTACATTGTTATTGTTTAATGGTTATTGTTGTTACTGTTGTCCCGTTGACAATATTGATTATTATTATTTTAATTATGTTAATTAAGAGGTACCGGAGTGCCAAGTCTAGGTCCAAAAGACTTCTCAACAGCTTCTTCTACCCCCAAGCCATAAGACTCCTAAACAGCTAATCATGGCAACCCGGACTATTTGCACTGCCCCCCCCCCCCCATTTATGCTGCTGCTACTCTGTTAATTATTTATGCATAGTCACTTTAACTCTACTCACATGTACATATTACTTCAACTACCTCAACTAGCCGGTGCCCCCGCACATTGACTCTGCACCGGTACCCCCCTGTATATATAGCCTCCCTACTGTTATTTTATTTTACTTCTGCTCTTTTTTTCTCAACACTTTTTTGTTTTATTCTACTTTTTTATTAAAAATAAATAAAAATAAATGCACTGTTGGTTAAGGGCTGTAAGTAAGCATTTCACTGTAATGTCTGCACCTGTTGTATTCGGCGCATGTGGCCAATACAATTTGATTTGATTTGATTTGATAGTGTAAATATCCAAAGTAAGCTTTGGCAATATGTACATTGTTACGTCATTTACATTTTAGTCATTTAGCAGACGCTCTTATCCAGAGCGATTTACATGAGCAATTAGGGTTAAGTGCCTTGCTCAAGGGCACATCGACAGATTTTTCACCTAGTCGGCTCGGGGATTAGAACCAGCGACCTTTCGGTTACTGGCACTACGCTCTTAACCACTAAGCTACCTACGTCATGCCAATAAAGCAAATTGAATTGAATTGAATTGAATTGAGAGAGAGAGAGAGAGAGAGAGAGAGAGAGAGAGAGAGAGAGAGAGAGAGAGAGAGAGAGAGAGAGAGAGAGAGAGAGAGAGAGAGAGAGAGAGAGAGAGAGAGAGAGAGAGAGAGAGAGAGAGAGAGAGAGAGAGAGAGAGAGATGATTTCATTTCAGAGCAGGAGAGACAGAGAGGGTATTCTGGATGTCCTTGCAAATCTAATCAGCGTTAAGTGGAGCTGCAGGGTGTGGCTGTGTGTGTGTGTGTGTGTGTGTGTGTGTGTGTGTGTGTGTGTGTGTGTGTGTGTGTACAATGGACAACTCGTGCTGCTGGTTAATCCGCGGATTTACCAATTATATACATCAGAAGATATTTGTGGATTGGTGTATTGTGTTGTGTGTTTGTGTGTGTGTGTACAGCTGTGGATGTTTTCTGCATACAGAATAGAAGAGATCCTGTCTTTGGTATAGCCTATGGCAAGGCCTTCTCTCAACACAATTGTTTTGTAGTGATCACATTTTGTATTTTACGTTGACATTTTAGTCATTTAGCAGACACTCTTATCCAGAGCGATTTACGCCATATAACGGTGACAGACAACAAGGAAATGTGTTTCAATAATGTGTTTCAATATTTTCACTGTTTCAACCATGCAGGTTCAAATGCAGACTGGTCCTTACACTGGATGTGTGCTGGGTGGGTGGATTGGGGTTTGTAGCAGGTGAGTTAAGATATACATGCCATTTTCCATCAGGCTATTGAGTCCAGCAGGCCACTAAGAACAAATCATTTACTACCCACTTACTCATGCATAGATACAACTGCGGATGCAATTGGTTACTTTCCTCCATTCTTCAGTCTTTCAGCCCCTCCTAAAACACTACCCGGAGAGGGGACAAATACTCTAGAATTCTATCATCAAACTCGGAGGCGATATTAAAATCACTTATTTCTTTCTCATTCCAAGGAGAAGATCAATTTCCGCACACAGGCTCGCGATATTTTTCGCCATTGGGCTTTCTCGTCTGCAATGCAGCACCCTGACTGCCACAGTTACTTCTGTCGGGACGAGTTTATTTGCTCCTCGCTATGAGAATTGCCATAATTTACCTTAGCCCAACACCTCCCTAAAAGAAAAGAAATACAGAAGAGAGGGAATTGGGAGGAAGAATGAGAAAGGAAATTGATTATTTTTGATACTGCTGGGACATTAGGTGCGCCCAGTTTGGTCCTCTCCTTTTGACAAAATGAACTGAATAAATTTGGCCTATAGTGTATATATTATTCGTCCTTTGTTCTGTATTGTATGGTGTTCAGATGAAAATTCGATTAAATGTTTAATATTCATTTAATTTTATTCTGAATAAAAAAAATAGATGTGGTTTAAAGCAGATCAAAGCAGATAAAACAAATAAGAAATAATTTCTTAATCTCTATCCCACAGATTGGTTGTCCCTTTCGATTCTATCCACAATGATATAGGCCTATACGTCTGATTCATAGATTAGGTCCTATGCCAAGCTCAATCATTCATAGGCCTTTATAAACTGGATGGTTTGAGCACTGAATGTTGATTGGCTGACAGCCGTGGTATATCACACTGTATACCACGGGTATGACAAAACGTTTATTTTTACTGCTCTAATTACATTGGTAATCAGTTTATAATAGCAATAAGGCACCTCGGGGGTTTGTGGTATATGACCAATATATATCCAGGCACTCTGCATTGCATCTTGTGTACAAACAGCCCTTAGCCGTGGTATACTGGCCATAAACCACACCCCCTTGGGCCTTATTGCTTAAGTATACCAAATGCTCAACAGGCCTAACTATATTGCTGCAATTGTCCTTTCCAACATGGCCAGCTAAGTAATGGAGTCATCATCTCATTGGTTTTAGTCATAGAATTGGGAAATAGAATGGTAATTGAATAAGATCTCTATGGTTTCAGTGCGCTGTTGTGCATCACTATTCATTCTATTTCTTGGGGCTTCACCATCAGCGCAGTGCATCCATAGCTGTCAATGTTGATGGAAGGTCAAACTTGACGCGTCATGGCCATTGGACCCATGTTGTATCTAAAAGGTGGCTTGGGGTTGTATTTGCTTTGGCTTGGGTCCTTGTTTGCTCACTTTTGGGCCACCCGACCTCAGCCTCTATTTTTCTATGCATATCCACCCCTTTCTCCCAGAGAGAACCTCCACCCCCCATACGTCACGGATCGGCCTGGTCTTAATTAAAGCCATATTGAGAAAGAGCATAAATCCAGCCCTCCCCTCTCCTCTTTTTTTCACTCTCTCCATCTCGGGACGTGGGGGTTGTGTGGCATATTGGTTAGGGATCGCAGACTGAGGCACTGGAGAGAAATAGTTACGTTTTAACCAGCCTGTTGGACATTGAAAACGTATTTTCTTCAGTTGGAAAGTTTCATAAGGAAGCACAATGGCTGGGCTCAAGGTAAGAACTAAGGAGGAATAACTTCAGTATAAATTACCTCCATGTATGATGAATCAAAGTTCAGGTTATATTTTTGCAGAGGGCTGTTATTTTTCATAAATTGTTCTTAATTTAAAATAGGAAATGCTGACATATGGGAACGAGAAGCATTAAGAATGTTATACGTTATGTCACAGAGCTATCAATCGCATCAACAAATGTCCGAAATCTTATGATATGCAATGTAAGACTAAACTGTGTTTTATAAATCTGGAGCCTACTGCAGCAGTCAAGCGGTGCGCTGAAGGGGAGTTCCCTTATGTCCAATCAGCGCGCTGGATTCAGCAGCTGCCCAGATGCGCCCGAGCCGCTTGTGGAACGCAGAGTTCTGATCACGGTTAACACTTTAATCAGTTGACAGCCTTTGTGCCACTCGTGTTTCATTCAGCCACTGTCGTTTATTGAGAATTTGGGCATCCTTCATCCACACTAAGTAAACTACACTGCAAGGAATGTAATCACGTGAGCGTGCGCATTACTGGAAAAAGACCCGTACGCTTTTGCAGACCCGCGATGACTCAGCACCATTTCTTTGGTTTGTGCGTGCGTTCTGAGCGTAGGCTACTGTGAGAGGAGAAAGAGAGTAAAAGGGGTCGTGCTGCTGTGGTGTTGCATGGCAACATCAGAAAAGTCACGTAGGTTTGCATTGTGTGCCAAGTATGCAAACAGATGACACAAGTACACTGAGCAAAATTATAAACGCAACATTTTATGTAAAATGTTGGTCACATGTTTCATGAGCTGAAATAAAAGATCCCAGAAATGTTCCATAAACATGATACATGGCCCCATGTCGCAAGGATCTGTACACAATTCCTGGAAGCTGAAAATGTCCCAGTTCTTCCATGGCCTGCATACTCACCAGACATGTCACCCATTGAGCATGTTTGGGATGCTCTGGATAGACAGGTATGACAGCGTGCTCCAGTTCCCGCCAATATCCAGCAACTTTGCACAGCCATTGAAGAGGAGTGGGACAACATTCCACAGGCAACAATCAACAGCCTGATCAACTCTATGCGAAGGAGATGTGTTGCGCTGCATGAGCCAAATGGTAGTCACACCAGATACTGACTGGTTTTCTGATCCAAACACCTACCTTTTTAAAAAAAGGTATCTGTGACCAACAGATGCATATCTTTATTCCCAGTCATGTGAAATCCATAGAATAGGGGCCTAATGATTTTATTTCAATTGATTGATTTCCTTATATGAACTGCATGTTGCATTTATATTTTTGTTCAGTGTATAAGGACTAAACAACAATCGAACCAATCGAATCAAAAGCAACATAGACATGATGATGTCATAATATAATCCGATACTGAAGCCAGATGTAAAGTATCAGCGTCTCTCTCGCTCTTCTCCAGTATCTGAGTGGGTTTGGGAATGAGTTCTCCTCTGAAGACCCTCGCTGCCCAGGGTCCTTACCTGAAGGACAGGTAACGTTCCACACTAGGCCTACACCTCACCTGTTATCCAACAACACCCCTCACACCCACGTTACCCCCTCTGGGATGTTGAACTCAGTTCTGTTGTCTCTCCAGAACAACCCTCAGGTGTGCCCCTATGGCCTCTACGCTGAACAACTCTCCGGCTCCGCCTTCACCTGCCCACGGGCAACCAATAAGAGGAGGTATCCAGTCATTTAATCGTGATTGACAGGAATGTATCCTCCTTTCAATGGTCCTCAGATTGCACGTGTACAGCAAAGCAATTTCATGTACATTTTCATACACATGCACACAGACAAACACACTCTCTTTCGTAACTTTCTTTCCTCGGTTCTACAGCTGGTTATACCGTATCCTGCCGTCCGTCCGCCACAAGCCCTTCACTGCAATGCACTGTGGGAACCTAACAGAGAAATGGGACGAAGTGGAACCTGACCCTAACCAGGTACAGAGAGAGAAAGAGAGAGAGAGAAGATAAACAGAGAAATTAAGTGTAAACATTTTTTAATGTTTCCTTTTCGTAGCTCCGATGGCTGCCATTCACCATCCCCAAATCCTCAGAGAAGAAAGTGGACTTTGTGATGGTAAAACATCATCCCTCCATCACTCAGTCCTCTGGTTAACTTGGTAGAAAATAGCTGTTTCTGCTGCATAGCCTGTCATCTGTCCTGGGTCTGATTGGTTCTCCCATCTGTCAATCATAGGGTCTGCACACCCTATGTGGAGCAGGAGACACCAAGTCCCGCAATGGGATCGGCATCCACATGTTCACCTGCAACACCTCCATGGTTGACAGGTGAGTGTGTGTGTGTGTAGATTTGACATCATCTCTCCCATAATTGAGCTTTACAACTCTGGGCCACATGTCAACTTTTTTATGTGGTCTCTGCTTTTCAGGTGTTTCAACAATTCAGATGGAGATTTCCTCATTGGTCAGTCCAATATGCAGATTTTTTAAAGTAAAGTTAAACATATTAAGTTAATAAGCAGTAAGTAAGTACCCCCCCCCCCCCCCATACTCTCTCTCAGTGCCCCAGCATGGTGAGATTCTGGTCACTACAGAGTTTGGGAGGATGATGGTGGAACCCAACGAGATCTGTGTCATCCAGGTGAGATGGCAGCACCAGAGAACTTAAGCCTGTCAATCTTGACAGCTCTCATTGTCAAGCTTCACCTGTAACTTTTAACCTACACCTGTCATTTTCAACCTTCACCTGTAACTGTCAATTCTTCACCTGTAACTGTCAAGCTTCACCTGCAACTTTCAACCTTCACCTGTAACTGTCAACCTTCACCTGCAACTTTCAACCTTCACCTGTAACGGTCAACCTTCACCTGCAACTTTCAACTTTCACCTGCAACTTTCAACCTTCACCTGTAACTGTCAACCTTCACCTGTAACTTTCAACCTTCACCTGTCCCCTCGCCTATATCTGTATGTCCCTTGTGTGTTGCAGCAAGGGATGCGTTTCAGTGTGGATGTGTTCGGGGAGACCAGAGGTTACGTGTTGGAGGTGTACGGAGCCCACTTTGAGCTTCCCGACCTGGGACCCATAGGTGCGTGTGACACCTTTCCTCCTCCACCACATGACACCCCTTGACCCTCCCACCTTTCAACACCATAACATTTGTGAACCAATCATCTTCCTAGGGGCCAACGGACTGGCCAATCCCAGGGACTTCCTGACTCCGGTGGCGTGGTATGAGGACCGTGAGGTGGCCACAGGCTATACCGTCATCAACAAGTATCAGGGCAAACTGTTCTCCAGCCAACAGGTGTGTACGTGTGTGTCTGTGCGTGTGTGTGTGTGTCTTTGGGTGCATATGTACATGTTCTGTCACAGACATTACCATACACAGCATTATAATTCATGATAGTAGCTTGTAATATATACATGAGACACCACTAATGTTAGCGTTTAGCTATCTAGCCGTCCCAACACTGAGAATAGCTGGATGCACAGTATTAGAGTGAAGTCTATTAGCAGTTAGCTGCACGTTAACATTGAACTGCCCTCCCCGATGATTTAATGTAAAACGCCTGACTGTTCTGATCAGCAGGCTCCCGTCTCGGCTTACTTACCAGCCTTAATCATAATTAGTTAACGCGTCCTGGAGTTTCCGCCAGATACCTACCTGTCCTTTCAGAAGGGGAGAAAACCTAGCTCGAGTTAAGTATTAATTTCAGCATATTTTACCGGGGAATGATTTCCTGCCCCGCTCTGAAAGCATCCTGTCGAGCAGGTAATTGGATCGACTCATATTGTCTGACAGGAGGGGATTTTAAAGAGACAGGGAAGGGGAGGACAGAGGGTGTGTGTCTTTGTGTGTGTGTGTGAGGGAGGTAACTGTGGAAACACCTGTGTTAGAGGGGATACAGTGCATTGGGAAAGTATTCAGACCCCTTCACCTTTTTCCACATTGTTACCTTACAGCCTTATTCTAAAATGTATTAAAACATTTTTTTCCCTCATCAATCTACGCACAATACCACCCCAATGGTGGAACACGCTGCTCTGGCACCCCAATGGTAGAACAAGCTCCCTCACGACGCCAGGACAGCGGAGTCACTCACCACCTTCCGGAGACATTTGAAACCCCACCTCTTTAAGGAATACCTGGGATAGGATAAAGTAATCCTTCTACCCCCGCTTACCCCCCCCCCCAAAAAAAAAAAAAAACATTGTAAAGTGGTTATCCCACTGGCTATAAGGTGAATGCACCAATTTGTAAGTCGCTCTGGATAAGAGCGTCTGCTAATTGACGTAAATGTAAATGTAAATGTAAATAATGACAAAGCAAAAACAGGTTTTTAGATAAAAAAAAAAAAAGTATTACAAATAAAAAACTGATATCACATTTACATAAGTATTCTGACCCTTTACTCAATACTTTGTTGAAGCACCTTTGGCAGCGATTACAGCCTCGAGTCGTCTTGGGTATGACGCTACAAGCTTGGCACACCTGTATTTGGGGAGTTTCTCCCATTTAGATCCTCTCAAGCTCTGTCAGGTTGGATGGGGAGCGTCGCTGCACAGCTATTTTCAGGTCTCTCCAGAGATGTTAAATCGGGTTCAAGTCTGGGTTCTGGCTGGGCCACTCAAGGACATTCAGAGACTTGTCCCGTAGCCACTCCTGCGTTGTCTTGGCTGTGTGCTTATGGTCATTGTCCTGTTGGAAGGTGAACCTTCGCCCCAGTCTGAGGTCCTGAGCACTGTGTAGCAGGTTTTCATCAAGGATCTCTGTACTTTGCTCCGTTCATCTTTCCACTCGATCCTGACTAGTCTCCCAGTCCCTGCCGCTGAAAAACATCCCCACAGCATGATGCTGCCACCACCATGCTTCACCGTAGGGATGGTGCCAGGTTTCCTGCAGACGTGACGCTTGGAATTTAGGCCAAAGAGTTCAGTCTTGGTTTAATCAGACCAGAGAATCTTATTTCTCATGGTCTGAGAGTCCTTTAGGTGCCTTTTGGCAAACTCCAACTGGGCTGTCATGTGCCTTTTACTGAGGAGTGGCTTCCGTCTGGATACTCTACCATAAAGGCCTGATTGGTGGATTGCTACAGAGATGGTTGTCCTTCTGGAAGGTTCTCTTATCTCCACAGAGGAACTAGAGCTCTGTCACCTCCCTGACCAAGGCCCTCATGGCTTGGTTTTTGCTCTGACATGCACTGTCAACTGTGGGACCTTATATAGACAGGTGTGTGCCTTTCCAAATCATGTCCAATCAATTGAATTTACCACAGTTGGACTCCAATCAAGTTGTAGAAACATCTCAAGGATGATCAATGGAAACAGGATGCACCTGACCTCAATTTCGAGTCTCATAGCAAAGGGGCTGAATACTTGTGTAAATCAGGTATTATAAAAAAAAAGATTTTGCAAATGTTTATAAAAATCTGTTTTCGCTTTGTCACTAAGGGGTATTGTGTGTAGATTAAAGAGGAAAAACATTAATTTAATCCATTTTAGAAAAAGTCTGTAATGTAACAAAATGTGGAAAAAGTTATGGGGTCTGAATACTTTGTGAATGCACGGTATATGCATGGGATATACATCGGTCCACTCTTTCTTTCGTTAATCTCGCTCTACCTCTCCATCCACCCCTCTCTTTCTCTCCGTCTCCATCTTGCACTTTCTCTCCCCCCACCTAACCTGAAACTGGAGGGAGTGTGTGTGTGTGTGTGTGTGTGTGTGTGTGTGTGTGTGTGTGTGTGTGTGTGTGTGTGTGTGTGTGTGTGACACACATATTGTAAGTGGAGGGGGGGGGGGGCAGGTTCCATCTCCACCTCAGTCCCGTCCTGCTGTTTGGTCCCCCTGCAGAGAGATGAAATTGCTCAAATTAACTTATTATTTGCTTGACTGGGCCAATATGTTTGTGTTGTGTGTTTTTTTCTTGCGCTCTGTTTTTAATCGAGTCTGGCAGAGTTATCACAGGAACTGTAATGCCCAAGAGATTACCTGCCTTGGGGTACTCAGACCCCCTGGTGACTGTGTATGTGTGTGTTTCTGTGTGTGCTTGCACTGTATGCAAGTATGTTAGTGTGTCTTTTATGGTGTATGTCTGTGGGAATTGGAGAATATGTGTGTGTGTGGGAGAATGTATGTGTGCTTGCGCACGTGTGTGTCAGGGTACATGGGTCAGTCCTGAAGACAGCTTTAGCTGTAATGAATTATATTGATTTTAGAACTACCATTGAATGTCTCTTTCACAGTGAAGTTATCAGAAAAGCACTGCTATATAAAATTGCTGTGGTTTTAACAATCAAGATGAAGAAATATCTCTACACCGTCTCCGTCTCTCTCCCTCTCCCCCCATCTCTCTCCGAGCCGAGGGCGCTGGAAGTTTGGAAAAGTTTGATTGTGAAACCAATTACTGCATAATACCTGAAGCTGAAGATCACAAAGAATGGGGTGAATGAAAAAAAGAGCAGAGGATGAAAGGAGGAACACCGTTCAGAATCAGCCCTCATCCTCTTGAGTTCTTTCTTTTTTATTTGTATGCTGCTCTACGTGTTTTTCAATTCTGAATACCAAAGGGCCCTCTTCCCTAAAATGAAAATTGGCTTGAGGTACGGCTATATCTCAAGTTCAAAGGTGCAGTGGGCCAGGGGGTGCTGCCACCTGCCTCACCCCTACTATACATTTGAACAGGTGCGGTGGGCCAGGGGGTGCTGCCACCTGCCTCACCCCTACTATACATTTGAACAGGTGCGGTGGGCCAGGGGGTGCCGCCACCTGCCTCACCCCTACTATACATTTGAACAGGTGCGGTGGGCCAGGGGGTGCTGCCACCTGTCTCACCCCTACTATACATTTGAACAGGTGTGGTGGGCCAGGGGGTGCTGCCACCTGCCTCACCCCTACTATACATTTGAACAGGTGCGGTGGGCCAGGGGGTGCTGCCACCTGTCTCACCCCTACTATACATTTGAACATTATTCAATTTCTTCTTGTGTGTGTGATGGCAGGATTTCTCTCCCTTCAATGTGGTGGCATGGCATGGAAACTACACACCATACAAATACAACCTGGAGAACTTCATGGTCATCAACTGTGTGGCCTTCGATCATGCGGTGAGAACCTCACACACGCACAAATGCATGCATGTGCACACACACACAAGCACACACACACACCCTAACCCTTCCTTTCCTCCATCTGTGCACTAGGATCCTTCCATCTTCACAGTGTTGACGGCCAAGTCCACTCGTCCAGGAGTTGCCATGGCTGACTTTGTCATCTTCCCCCCGCGCTGGGGAGTGGCTGACCACACCTTCAGACCCCCTTACTACCACAGTATGACAGCACACACACCTCTAACCCTTACCCTAAGAACAAATAACTCAAGTACTTGCTCGTCTTCAGTTCTGATGTTACCGAGACCTTTGTCCTTTCTAGCATGGCCATCTAGTGACTACCCTAACCTGTCCCGGGTCTCTCTGTAATGTGTTTTTGCAGTAGTGTGTGTGTGTGTCTGCCTGTGTGTGTTGTGTCAGAGCTCCCCCTGTCTGTGTTCCAGGGAACTGTATGAGTGAGTTCATGGGGCTGATCAAGGGCCACTATGAGGCCAAGGAGGAGGGCTTCCAGCCAGGAGGGGGCAGTCTCCACAGCATGATGACCCCTCATGGCCCTGACAGAGACTGCTTCGAGAAGAGCAGCACCGCTCCCCTCAAACCAGAGAGGGTGGCCGAGGGGACCATGGTAACATATGGGAGCACACACGTGATGAAATTATATAAAAACAACTGCAAATATCAGAGTGAGCCGTGAAGTAACATCCCTCTCTCTCAGGCCTTCATGTTTGAGTCGTCGTTCAGCATGGCGGTAACTAAGTGGGGCCTTGAGACGTGTAAGAGACTGGATAAGAACTACTACCAGTGCTGGGAGCCGCTCCGCAAACACTTCGACCCCAACTGGAGACCGAGCAAACAGTAGAGCAGAGAGTCAGAACACAGTCATTGCTTCCCCTAGATCACTTTCAAGGCATGGCGCAAAGGCCCACGAAGTCAACATCCTGGACCTCTTCGGTGTAATATACTATACCGTGGCTCAATACATTCTAATTGGTCCATGCTTGTTTTTTTTGACTGACCAGTTCATTGATAAAAAAAAAACATGTACTGGACAAAAGTGAATGAATAAAAATCCCCTGGAAGACTTATTAGCATGTTTTTATCCATTCACAGCCCTTGAATGTGTAATGACAGGCAGACACTCAACTGCTTTTCAACAATAAAGTAAGTTTTATTCAGTTCTCAATAATAGACACACTCTGACATTTTCTCTACAACACTTTACAATGGAAGTCTGTGACGAGCAAACTCAGTAAGCAAGCTTGAACTTGCGGTCGTAGGTCCCAGCTTTGATCTGCTCCTCCTTCTTGTCCTGCAGACAGAGGGGGGGGGGGGGGGGTGGGGGGCTTAATGAGGTCACGATGGCAACAGAGAGACAGCATCGTCACCTAAGCCAGGGTTTCCCAAACTCTGTTCTGGTTCACGTTTTGGTTTTTGCCCTAACACTACACAGCTGATTCAAATAATCAAAGCTTGATAATGAGTTGGTT
Organism: Coregonus lavaretus; assembly: GCF_964263955.1. Taxonomy (NCBI): domain Eukaryota; kingdom Metazoa; phylum Chordata; class Actinopteri; order Salmoniformes; family Salmonidae; genus Coregonus; species Coregonus lavaretus. The sequence goes on from NW_028164706.1 coordinate 144,545, forward strand.
ATTTGAATCAGCAGTGTAGTGCTTGGGTAAAAACCTAAACGTGCACCCGGTGGGGGGACTGAGTTTGGGAAGCCCTGCTGTAAGCAACCTCATTACAGTTTAGTCATTTAGCAGACGCTCTTATCCAGAGCGACTTACAGTTAGTGAGTGCATACATTTTCATACTGGCCCCCCGTGGGAAACGAACCCACAACCCTGGCTTTGCAAGCGCCACGCTCTACCAACTGAGCTACAGGGGACTCCTCATCCATCAATACATTTATAATATGAACTAACGTCTCATTAATAAATCCAGGTTGGTTTTTCTTCCTCTCAGTGGAGAAACAGCAGAGGAGTTACAGCACAGTGTGAGCCTCTGTACCCAGGTCTGCGACAGCTCTCTCTGATTCAATAACAATGGAGGGAGAAGGACAGGCTGCCATGTAGACTGTCACTGAGACACTACAGTAGAAGATGAGCTTGCATGTAGACTGTCACTGAGACACTACAGTAGAAGATGAGCTTGCATGTAGACTGTCACTGAGACACTACAGTAGAAGATGAGCTTGCATGTAGACTGTCACTGAGACACTACAGTAGAAGATGAGCTTGCATGTAGACTGTCACTGAGACACTACAGTAGAAGATGAGCTTGCATGTAGACTGTCACTGAGACACTACAGTAGAAGATGAGCTTGCATGTAGACTGTCACTGAGCCACTACGGTAGAAGATGAGCTTGCATGTAGACTGTCACTGAGACACTACAGTAGAAGATGAGCTTGCATGTAGACTGTCACTGAGACACTACGGTAGAAGATGAGCTTGCATGTAGACTGTCACTGAGACACTACGGTAGAAGATGAGCTTGCATGTAGACTGTCACTGAGACATTACAGTAGAAGATGAGCTTGCATGTAGACTGTCACTGAGACACTACGGTAGAAGATGAGCTTGCATGTAGACTGTCACTGAGACACTACGGTAGAAGATGAGCTTGCATGTAGACTGTCACTGAGACACTACGGTAGAAGATGAGCTTAGATAGCATTGCGCATGTTCTTCCCCCTGACTTTAGTTTCTTACAAAAAACATTTGGCAGAAACCTCAACTATTATTGAGTCAGACAAAAGCATCAAAGTGGATTTTCTTCCCATAATGCAAATTGGTAATTTCACCATGTCGATGAGCTAAGATGAATGAACTGAGACTTAATACTGGCTCTGTCTGAGGGCTCATACACCCATCAATGCTGTATTAGACTGCATTTGTGTCTAAGTTCAATGGATGACCTTAGTGGGCACAGTATGGTGGCCCTGTACGAATGTACCTTCATATCATAGATACACTGAGTGTACAAAACATTAGGAGCACCTTCCTAATATTTCGTTTCACCCCCTTTTGCCCTCAGAACATCCTCAATTCGTTGGGGCATGGACTCTACAAGGTGTTGAAAGCGTTCCACAGGGATATGACTGTAAGTCGCTTTGGATAAAAGCGTCTGCTAAATGGCATATTATTATTATTATAATGCTGGCCCATGTTGACTCCAATGCTTGGGTGGTGGACCGTTCTTGATACACACGGGAAAATGTTGAGCGTGAAAAACCCAGCAGTGTTGCAGTTCTTGACACAAACCGGTGCGCCTGGCACCTACTACAATACCCTGTTCAAAGGAACAAATATTTTGTCTTGCCCATTCACCCTCTAAATGGCACACATACTCAATCCATGTCTCAAGGTTGAAAAATATTTCTTTAATGTGTCATAGCTTTCACCTGGTCAGTCTGTCATGAAAGAGTTCTTAATGTTTTGTCCACTCAGTGTAGATCTACATGTTTGATGTACGATTAATCTTCCGCACACTACACAACAGTTACAAATCAATCCCTAACCCCTACACCAAGGCAAAGGACTACTTCAGTATGATCAATATGGCAATAACTTCACAAGCCCTCTGATGGGAAGAATGTCCACCAGATCACCCAATCCCTTCATATCTAAACAAAGGGCCTTAGTATAGAGCAGTGGTCACCAACCGGTTGATCGCGATTGACTGGTCGATCACCAAACATTTCTGTAAAAAACCCAACGATAAAGCCCTGCGTTCCTATTTATTTTCACACGCTGTTGGCGGTAGGTGCACTTGATTCAGCACCCCTAGCACTGTTGGCGGTAGGTGCACTTGATTCAGCACCCCTAGCACTGTTGGCGGTAGGTGCACTTGATTCAGCACCCCTAGCACTGTTGGCGGTAGGTGCACTTGATTCAGCACCCCTAGCACTGTTGGCGGTAGGTGCACTTGATTCAGCACCCCTAGCACTGTTGGCGGTAGGTGCACTTGATTCAGCACCCCTAGCACTGTTGGTGGTAGGTGCACTTGATTCAGCACCCCTAGCACTGTTTTTTTTTTTTTTTGGCGGTAGGTGCACTTGATTCAGCATCCCTAGTGTCTGAAAGTAAAACTCTGCCTAACCAGCAGGCCCAGAGTGCAAATCAAGTGCACCTATAAGCCAATCAGATAGCTCAGATCACCGTGTCTGCACAAGCCATAGACTGTAAAAAGAAACCTTGAACGCACAGCAAAGTTGATACTGTGAAATGTCTAAACCATGACTAGAGACTAAACGTATACAGCAAAAAGCTGCTGTTTTTATGAGTAAGTTCATGTTTAAGTTGTTATTCAGCACTGTCAACACTTTAAGCCATAAAATGTGCGTTCTCCCTACTTCCACTCACGCTACAACCAGCACTGCTGCTGCACTGAAGGAGTATAGCAAAGTGTTCCGATAAGCTTGTGGTTTTTATTCTGTTTTTTTATCTGTGTGTGTGTGTGTGTGTGTGTGGGGGGGGTTATAATCTAGGAATATTTCTTCACGTTCTCTGGTCATAGCAGTGACAACATGAATTGGTGCATGAGACAGAAATAATGCAGTGCGACTTGAGTTTCGCCATCAGCTGGAAGACTGTGTCCCCTTTTCTCAGAGGAGGGAGGCAGCGAGGAGGGACGGTGAGTCAGGTGAGAGGCAGCCTCACCTCTGCTCCCTCCCTCCCCTCAGGTGCAGGCCATCTGTCCAGTAAAATAAAGAAGATATATATATATATATATTTTATGCCCACTCAGCTGTGCCTTACAAGTAATACAACAAATGATCTATTACCAGTGTAATCATATACCTACATTAAAACATATATATTGTAAATGGTCCAAGAAGAACAACAGTAGCAGGGTAATTCAGGCATAGCAATATACAGTGATAATGTATGTGGCCTATAGCCTACTGCACAAACCTCATTGCTACAGAACTGTTTTTAATTGGTTAATGTTGCAAAGGCTTACGTTTAAGTCATGTTTTTAAAAAACCCTGAGCGGTAGATCTCGGTTTGCATTTTGACTCAAAGTGATCTTGACTCAGAAAAGGTTGGTGACATTTTTACATTTTAGTCATTTAGCAGACGCTCTTATCCAGAGCGACTTACAGTTAGTGAGTGCATACATTTTCATACTGGCCCCCCATGGGAAACGAACCCACAACCCTGGCGTTGCAAGCGCCATGCTCTACCAACTGAGCTACAGGGGACCACTGGTATAGAGGCTAGGGTGGATTTGGAATAGACCCCTAATGTCAGGGAATGAGTAGGTAAGGGTTTGTGTCATCTCATCCATACCCTGTCCGTCTTCAGTACATAGTACAGGACGAAGAGGGGAACCACTCCAAAGAGCCCACCTAGCAGCGACGTCTTCTTGGTGGCTCTGAAGTAGTTGTAGGGGTTGGTGCGTGCGTACACCCAGCGTGTCAAGGCAGGGTCTTCCTGTAAATACAAAAAACAGCATGTCAATAATGATGGCCAAGCGACGTCTTCTTGGTGGCTCTGAAGTAGTTGTAGGGGTTGGTGCGTGCGTACACCCAGCGTGTCAAGGCAGGGTCTTCCTGTAAATACAAAAAACAGCATGTCAATAATGATGGCCAATTTTTGAAAGTTGATGCCAGTCTTTGCCAGTCTTATTGCAGTCAACTACTATCGTGGCAAAAACGGTTGAATGCAGAAACAGTCATGTTCCCCCAGAATACATTTAACTGAATACAACAATGCATCACAAATTAGTTTAAATAGCAAAATTACTATGAAATTGTAACATCAAGGTCACATCAACAAAAGTAACGTTAGCAAAACCCATCAATAGCATTACCCCTGGGTGAACTGTGGGTCTGACATTAGCAAGCTAGCTAGCGTTAGCATGTTAGCTCACTCTACTTACTATAAGCTCTTTTCTGTGCGGGTTGTTTAGCTGCATCTGATATTGTCTCTTCAGCTGGGCCCTTAAACCAGCCCTCTCTTCCTCGGCACGTCTCTGGTCCAGCGAAAGGTTGAAATATTCAGCTGGGTCCAACGTTTTTGGCCGAGTGACCAAGGGCGCTTCGCGGTAGTCCGCCATGTTTGTGAGTACAGACCAATGACGGTAGAGACAGACAACGTCATTAGATTACCAAAGTATCACGTTCTCTTCCAGCAGTCTAGTTGCCCATGGCAACACGAAGCATTCCACACGGGACTGTCAACTTTTGAGTGCTTAAAAATGTCCACAAAGACAACAACCAGCATCCGATATATTTTACCTCTAGTCTGTTACAATACCCACAGACTCCGATTATGGCTTTCACTACCGCGAAGCTCCAATCGAAAACGGTTTATCGCATAGCCGAAGTGGTGAACGACTTTCCACGCAACTTCCTAGTCAGCATGGGCATGGACAAAACGCTGAACTGCTTTCAAACGGAGTGGAATGAGATGGCGCACAAATGTCTGTTTAATGCGGAGGATGTGGGGCTGGTTCCAGATGTGTACACGCAAAAGCATTTTCTTAGCAGCGAGCTGAAAAACGCGCAGAGGGAGAGGGGAGAATACAGGCAAACAGCCTCAGCAGCGGGACAGACTCTGGTCAAGCTCCAAAAAGCCAGAGATTTCCACAAGCGAGTGGGCCAGGAGAAGAAAAGACTGATAGAAGACATTAGAAAGCTGAAGACACACGGCGCTTCCTATGATCCAGCATTGAAACAGATGAACGAGAAATACCAGGCAGCTCTGAAGCAGAAAATGCTGGTAAGCTTGGAGAGGGACAAGGCGTTAGGGCAAGCCCACAGCCTAGATGCCACGTTACACAACACCCTTCCTTCTCAACCTCCCCACCCCACCTCTGAGTGTAGCCTCACCCCAAACAAGACAGGGGTAACCACAAGCACCAGGGGGATGGGGTCAGTCTTTACACCCCCTCCAAAGACCCAGTTTCCCCCAGACACTTGTGTTAACCCCCAGCTGGCCCACAGAGGGAAAATGTCTGTGTCTGCTCAGGGCTCCTTCAAGGTAGCCATCTTCCGCCTCACCAACACCCTCAAGGTAAGATGTTGTTGTGATGAATACCCTGCTCACCCTTTATGTATCAAGGCATTTTATTTCCCTAATAGCAACTCAAACTACTAAAAGTTATTGTATGTTATCATGGTTACTGTTCTTTATTTTTTCACAATAAAACATATCTAGGCCCACACCCTGCCTGTCAGCTTCCTGGCTCTTCACCGAAGCAAACTAGTGGTTGCCTCAGCTAGTGACGAGCAGCTCTGGAGGCTTCCTGAAGGAGCGCTAATTGCTACAGGCCAGGGGCACAGCGACTGGCTCTCTGGGGATAGCCTTCACCCTGACGGGGCTAAGCTGGGGGCCACCAGCGTCCAGATATGGGACCTTTCTGAGGGCTGCTGTGTGCGGACCCTGGAGGGCCACACTGGAGCTGCTCCTTCCACTCTGGCGGAGACTTTGTGGCCTCCTGCTCCTTGGATGACACGGTCAAGGTTAGTTAGGAAATCAATATTTCCTGTTCTCCTACCAAACATATTCTGACTGTGAGGTAGTGTGCCATCATATTTGTAGACATCATGATTATCCATTTATAAAAGGTGTGGGACCTGCAGAGTGAGAGGTGACTACACGGCCACCCCGGTTCTCTCAACAGTGTAGAGTTCCCCCCTTCTACACTACCCTGCTCACCTCCTTGGCTGAAAATACCCTGTCCCTGTGGGACACCCGGACCGCCGTTTGCCCAGACAATCTACGGCCACCGCAGCGCCATCAACCACGCCTCACTCAGCCCCACTGGTGACCTCATCGCGTCCTGCGATTCCCGTGGCGCTGTCATGCTGTGGGACTTCAGGAGGGCAGCAGACGTGTTCACTGTGGAGACGGGGCCGCAGCCTAGCAACCGGATGGCTTTCAGCCCGTCGGGCCGGACGCTGGCAGTTGCTGGGGACGAGGTGAGAGTGGTGGATTGGGCGTACTCGCAAGTGGCGTGTGTGCTGAATCACGAGGACCTGGCGCAGCGTTGTTTTTGACCACAAGGGAGAATACCTACTGTCAGGGGCATCTGACAGACATATTTATGTGTGGTCATGATGGATAAGCATCATAAGAGTTAAACCTAAACACAAATGTTATCTTTGTTTGAAAAATAAAAATAGTTGTAATGCATCTTGTTTCTAGAAATTCAATGAAGCAAGCAAGCATACACCAAAAACACTACCACACACCTGTAATAGAGCAACAACACGGTTTAGTTATAGGATTTATTAGAAACAAAGGAATCCAACAATACGAAAGTCTTGAGTGCTGTCTCATGAGGAAGTGAACAGAGGGTAAACACAAACATCCTGGGGTCTGATGGCTCTCACATCAGGCCCAGCTTATACTCCACCATGATGTGGGGCTCACCCACCATCTCACTTTGGGCTGGGTCTGCAGGGAGATGGACACAAAATAGTGCTCAGTTCACATTAGTTTAACTTTAACTGTGTTCTTTCTGCTGTTGTCTCCTCTGTATACAGTGTCTCTTACCGTTGAGGATGTCCTCAAAGCTGATGCTCTCATCATTCCCTTTGAGAGTGTCCAGGGCCAGGTGTGAGCTCTGCAGGAAAGGAAGGCGCTGGATCTGAGAAGGGAGAGAGATAAGGGATAAGTGGGAAAGTTGCTTATTGCATTTTCTCCGACACTATTATTTGTTTTCAATGAAGATCAGAGAGACATGCGTCTACCTGTCTGGCTGCCCTGTACTCCATCTGTAGTTTCAGGGGAGCGTGGAGGCCCTGGATGTTTCTGAGGGTGGAGAAGTTCATCTTGTCCTGGTTCAGCTGAAACTGCAAGGGGAGGACAAAATGCAATGTTGGAGCTAAAGTAGCAGAAGTGGTTAGAAGAAAGAAGTTGTATGAGACCTGAAGACTTGTTTTAACTTCCAGAACATATGCCTTTAGCTCAGAACAACAGCGTCTTGTGTCACTCACATTCTTTTCTGACAGCTCCAACGCATGGCTGGGGAGCAGCTCATTTTTCACACTGCTGAACCTGAGAGAGGGAAGAGTTCAAATGTCAGTTATGTCTCACAAACTGTTATATACTTTGAGTTGAATGAGTGACCAGCAGAGACTGTTCTCTCACCCGCTCCTGAGTGTGTCCTGAACGCCATAAGCCCCAACCTGTGGACCCATGCCCGTCACCGGTACACTGTCCTTTAGCTGTGATCGGAGTCCACGAGTATTCTGGAAACGAACAAAAGAACACAACTCAATTAGCTAGCATTATAGTAGAGGCATGATGAATACCTACTAGCTAACACATTTCTGCATCCCAAAAAGCCGAACTAACTTCAGCTAACTGCTACATTGTTAACTACCTAGCTGGCACGAAACAAAAGGTAGGCAAGATGATTGGCGCCAACTTAGATTAATTAACCAAACTGACTGACACAAACCAACACAAATAGCTAGTTAGAACTAACGTTGGCTACATCTTCACTGCTAATTAGCGCTAGCTCACTGGCATGAGTGACTAATCAAAATCCAAACATCTCTACAAATACAGCAAGCAATAAATTAACAAAACCCCACGATTCATTGGTATTTCGTATAGACAACATAGTTATCTATCAAACACACATTTAATGTATGAATTAAACAACAAATGTTGGTAATTTGATAGCTACCATTGTCGCTGTGATGCGGCTGTTTCCACTCTTAGTACAAAACTTCCGGTCAGGGTCGCGTTAGTTTGACGACACTTCTTATTTTTCATCTTCTTCTATGATGTCATGGCGGTCCACAAACAAACGTTTACAGTGCATGCCGCCACCTACTGTGCTGGAATGTACGATCAACCATGATTTTCCCAATTCTGTACTACCATTAAAATAACATTAAAAACCAAAAAAATCCCTAAATTCTACCGCACCGTCCCCCCAAAAAAACTCCCCAACCCCATCAAACTTGATCTATATCATGCTGAAACACTCCACCATTAGGATTGTTCCGCATCTCAACAACCATTTCAACAGTAACATCTGTTGTTACCCCAATATATCTATTTTGCCGTCTCCACAATAACCTTCAACCTGGCATTTCTGCTTTCCACAACCCGAGTCATATTGATAACCTTACCAATAACAGCTATGAAGTCAACTTTATTCATTATCAAAGTGTCCTTTGACACCGCACATTCATGAGCACAAGATCTCTGAATAGGCCTCGAAACCATGCCAGAACCATCAGAAGCACCAGCCCCGACAGTAGGTCCACTTACTACAGGAAGCTCCATCAGTCCGCACTGTAGTTCTACTAATCTGTTTTACGGCCTCTGCATAACATACATCATGACTGATCCTATATCTCTGAGCCTCTCTCTGTACCTGGCATCCGCCAAATGCTGCACTGTGTTCTCCCCCACAATTACAGCACTTAACCTTCACATTGCTTCCCATTCACCGTAATCATGTGCCCCTCTACACTTGGCACATCTTTTCTTTCCTTTACACTGAGCAGCTATAGTGGGGAAAAAAGTATTTAGTCAGCCACTAATTGTGCAAGTTCTCCCACTTAAAAAGATGAGAGAGGCCTGTAATTTTCATCATAGGTACACCTCAACTATGACAGACAAAATGAGAAGAAAAAAAAGTTTAATGAATTTATTTGCAAATTATGGTGGAAATAAGTATTTGGTCACCTACAAACAAGCAAGATTTCTGGCTCTCACAGACCTGTAACCTCTTCTTTAAGAGGCTCCTCTGTCCTCCACTCGTTACCTGTATTAATGGCACCTGTTTGAACTTGTTATCAGTATAAAAGACACCTGTCCACAACCTCAAACAGTCACACTCCAAACTCCACTATGGCCAAGACCAAAGAGCTGTCAAAGGACACCAGAAACAAAATTGTAGACCTGCACCAGGCTGGGAAGACTGCATCTGCAATAGGTAAGCAGCTTGGTTTGAATAAATCAACTGTGGGAGCAATTATTAGGAAATGGAAGACATACAAGACCACTGATAATCTCCCTCGATCTGGGGCTCCACGCAAGATCTCACCCCGTGGGGTCAAAATGATCACAAAAACGGTGAGCAAAAATCCCAGAACCACACGGGGGGACCTAGTGAATGACCTGCAGAGAGCTGGGACCAAAGTAACAAAGCCTACCATCAGTAACACACTACGCCGCCAGGGACTCAAATCCTGCAGTGCCAGACGCGTCCCCCTGTTTAAGCCAGTACATGTCCAGGCCCGTCTGAAGTTTGCTAGAGTGCATTTGGATGATCCAGAAGAGGATTGGGAGAATGTCATATGGTCAGATGAAACCAAAATAGAACTTTTTGGTAAAAACTCAACTCTCGTCGTGTTTGGAGGACAAAGAATGCTGAGTTGCATCCAAAGAACACATTTTACATTTACATTTTAGTCATTTAGCAGACGCTCTTAACCAGAGCGACTTACAGGAGCAATTAGGGTTAAGTGCCTTGCTCAAGGGCACATTAACGTCATTTAGCAGACGCTCTTAGCCAGAGCGACTCACAAATTGGTGCGTTCACCCTATAGCCAGTGGGATAACCACTTTACAATTTGGGGGGGGGGGGGGGGGGGGGTTAGAAGGAATACTTTAGCCTATCCCAGGTATTCCTTAAAGAGGTGGGGTTTCAAATGTCTCCGGAAGGTGGTGAGTGACTCCGCTGTCCTGGCGTCGTGAGGGAGCTTGTTCCACCATTGGGGTGCCAGAGCAGCGAACAGTTTTGACTGGGCTGAGCGGGAGCTGTGCTTCCGCAGAGGAAGGGGAGCCAGCAGGCCAGAGGTGGATGAACGCAATGTCCTCGTTTGGGTGTAGGGACTGATCAGAGCCTGAAGGTACAGGGGTGCCGTTCCCCTCACTGCTCCAAAGGCAAGCACCATGGTCTTGTAGCGGATGCGAGCTTCAATTGGAAGCCAGTGGAGTGTGCGGAGGAGGGGGGTGACGTGAGAGAACTTGGGAAGGTTGAACACCAGACGGGCTGCGGCATTCTGGATGAGTTGTAGGGGTTTAATGGCACAGGCAGGGAGCCCAGCCAACAGCGAGTTGCAGTAGTCCAGACGGGAGATGACAAGTGCCTGGACCAGGACCTGCGCCGCTTCCTGTGTAAGGCAGGGTCGCACTCTCCGAATGTTGTAGAGCATGAACCTGCAGGAGCGGGTCACCGCCTTGATGTTGGCGGAGAACGACAGGGTGTTGTCCAGGGTCACGCCTAGGCTCTTCGCACTCTGGGAGGAGGACACAGCGGAGTTGTCTACCGTGATGGCGAGATCATGGAACGGGCAGTCCTTCCCCGGGAGGAAGAGCAGCTCCGTCTTGCCAGGGTTCAGCTTGAGGTGGTGATCCGTCATCCATACTGATATGTCTGCCAGACATGCAGAGATGCGATTCGCCACCTGGTTATCAGAAGGGGGGTGGAAACATCATGCTTTGGGGCTGTTTTTCTGCAAAGGGACCAGGACGACTGATCCGTGTAAAGGAAAGAATGAATGGGGCCATGTATCGTGAGATTTTGAGTGAAACCTCCTTCCATCAGCAAGGGCATTGAAGATGAAACGGGGAACGGCACCTCCGTACCTTCAGGCTCTGATCCCTACACCCAAACGAGGGCATTGCGTTCATCCACCTCTGGCCTGCTGGCTCCCCTTCCTCTGCGGAAGCATAGTTCCCGCTCAGCCCAGTCAAAACTGTTCGCTGTTCTGGCACCCCAATGGTGGAACAAGCTCCCTCAAGACGCCAGGACAGCGGAGTCACTCACCACCTTCCGGAGACATTTGAAACCCCACCTCTTTAAGGAATACCTGGGATAGGATAAAGTAATCCTTCTACCCCCCCCCCCCCCCTCGTAAGAAGCATTTCAAGGTCCTGGAGTGGCCTAGCCAGTCTCCAGATCTCAACCCCATAGAACATCTTTGGAGGGAGTTGAAAGTCCGTGTTGCCCAGCGACAGCCCCAAAAAATCACTGCTCTAGAGGAGATCTGCATGGAGGAATGGGCCAAAATACCTGCAACAGTGTGTGAAAACCTTGTGAAGACTTACAGAAAACGTTTGACCTGTGTCATTGCCAACAAAGGGTATATAACAAAGTATTGAGAAACTTTTGTTATTGACCAAATACTTATTTTCCACCATAATTTGCAAATAAACTCATTAAAAATCCTACAATGTGATTTTCTGGAGAAAAAAAATCTAATTTTGTCTGTCATAGTTGACCTACCTATGAAGAAAATTACAGGCCTCTCTCATCTTTTTAAGTGGGAGAACTTGCACAGTTGGTGGCTGACTAAATACTTTTTTCCCCCACTGTACATGTCCCATTCTTTGGCATTTAATACACCTCAATGCATATGGGACAAATTCTCTAACATTGAAACTAAGGAATCCTATCTGTGCTTTTCCCAGCAAGACTTTCTCAAACCTCAACATCACTGATAAGCTTTTCACTTTGACCCTCTTATCAACCTTTTGGCCTCAATCAGTCTGCCTCCCTTCACATTGTCTTTATCATCTGTGGACCCCAGTGATGACTCCCCTCAATCTAGTTTAAGCACCAGGGACATGGCTTTTAATCTTCTTCCCATTAAGCTTTTCCATTTTCAGAATCTTCTCTTGCTGAGCCTGGCTACCACACAATATTAACAATCTTCCCTTTCCAATGAACCAAACTACCTCTTTCTCTATGTCATTAGTTAGTCGGATAGGGTGTAAGTGAGGCCCTGTGGTCTCATCAAACACTATCACCACTTTCCACTCCAATACATCACTACTCTTGATTCCTACCTTGGCCCTCTTTATGCTTTCTATACTAGACGCTCCACTGCTTTCTGTATCATGATCTCTCTTCTTCCTATGTCTTTCCACTACCGACCTTTCCGGTCCATGACCCTCATCCTATCGCAGCATACCATCAGAACTGACCGCCATATTGTTCGCATTCCAACACAGCTGTTGCTTCACCAGCCTTTTCTCCATTTCGTCCGCACTACACGCGGGCATTTCCGACCTCCGACCCTCTCTCACTGTTTGACGACACTTCCGAATCATATATCGTTTATCATACTAATGTTATATGTACAATACACTTGGTTGAAGATTTATATAGCACATAATTTTCATGTATTAGGAGTACGGGGGTATAGCTCAGTGGTAGAGCATTTGACTGCAGATCAAGAGGTCCCCGGTTCAAATCCGGGTGCCCCCTCATTTTGTGTGATCATGTTTGAACATCAATAGGTATAATCTTTAGAAGCGCATTGTATCTGGCTTGCCTACATCTGGTGTCATTAGGCCCATCACAGGTTCAAAAAAACGCTACAACAATAAATATGTATTATCAACATAAAGTTACATTCAACACTTTGCTTTATTGCTCATCACATTAAAATTGAATCTCAATGCATAGTGTCATAGTAGTAGTGTCTAATGGTCGGTATTGTACTTTTCTGGTGTGGTCAGCGATACAATGCAGTCAGCCAACCAGTCAGTCAGTCACTCAGTCAGTCAGTCAGTCAGTCAGTCAGAGAAATTGGCCTTGGAGTGTTCTGACTTGATGAGGCTGGAGACCAAAGGGTGGAGGATACTGCTGTAAGTGTCCACCTGGCTGTCCTCCTGCCCCAGCACAGTGAACTCAACACAAGGCTCCAGCTTGGACGGTACCAGCCTCTTATCTTGGGAGAAGGAGAAATAGAGTGAAATAGACTTATTACTCCCTTTGACCAGAGGGGGGTGCTATAATCCCACTGATGTTGTTGGTGTGGTTATTATGTGCTGAGTCAGGTCAAGGAATAAATCATTTTACCTTTACAAGACTCAGAGGAATTACTGGTGCCCACATCCCTCCAGTCATTAATATACCTGCAGAAATATTTAAAAAACATTGTTGCTTTGGGTAACACCGTATTCCAACTGTCTCAATGGGATCACCTGTTATAATAAAGGATAATAAAAAAATATACATATTATGGTGGTTAGTTACTCGTCAAAGTTGAGAGCGTTGGTCCACTCCAGTAGTTCGTCCACCTCCCACTCTACGATGTGGTTGGGTCCCAGCTGCTCCATGGCGTCCATCATGCCCTGGGCTGACCGCTCCACCAGCATGGCTGTCTCACTATACTCTGTACGCGCATGCAGACAGCCAAGGTCATACCTGCAGACAGTAGGTAGAGGGACAGGTGAGGGTGAGGCGGACAGGTAGAGGGACAGGTGAGGCTATTAGAGGTTAGCAATAATGATGCAGTTTGAGCATACAGGTGAGGGGACAGGTGAGTAGTGCTGTTGCAGGTAAGGACGCACACTAACTCACATCTGCTTCAGCCATTCCATCTTCCTCCTCTTCTTCCTCCTGTCCACGTCCTGACGACGCTGCAGTTTGGAATGGTGAAACTCCACCTTCCTGCCATTGGTCTCCAACGTGATGATGTCACCTAACAGAGCAGCCTGAACCAATACAGAGAGAGAGAGCACAGCGCTTCTCAAATGATTCTTCTTTCACAGAGTCGCTGAGTCCTGCACTAAAGCAACGAAGGCAACAAAGTATCTCTGTTCGCGGTTCCAACCATATCATACTGAACCCACATCTGATACAGTGTGATATCATGGATTTAGAACTTCTGCACCACCTTCCCAGACAGCAGTCTCCAGCCGTTGTTCTCCACGCGGCGGTACCAGCCAGCATGGTCGTCCTGCACCTGGGGCTTCCCATTGTGTATCTGCCTGGGGACGGGCCTCTTCTGCCTGGGGTGGGTGTAGTCCTTGGGGCTGTTGGCACACATGTCCACGATGGGTCGGTGGGTGTAGATCTTATAGTAGATGCTCGGTGGAAAGGTGGTCTATGAGGGGAGAGAAAAACAAATCTCACATTAGCATGCACACATCTATTTGTATTGCATAAATCATCGCAGATAGGTTTTGAAATAAATTCAGGTATTAGTATTGCGAGTGATGGGTGTTTATTTAAGCAATAGGGCTCGGGGGGGGGGGGGGGGTATATGGCCAATATACCACGGCTAAGGCTGTTCTTATGCACGATGCAACGCAGTGTGCCTGGATACAGCCCTTAGCCGTGGTATATTGGCCACATACCACAAACCCCCGAGGTGCCTTATTGCTATTGAAAACTGGTTACCAACATAATTAGAGCAATACCAATTATTTTTTTGTCATACCCATGGTATACGGTCTGATGAAGACAGCTTGTCTGTCCAAACGTTGGTTATTAAATGATCGCATCTGAGCTCCTAAAGTGAGAGGCTCTCCTGTTCTTTTTCAGAAGCTCTGATATAACACGGCTGTCAGCCAATCAGCATTCGGGGCTTGAACCACCCAGTTTATAATCTGCATTTTAGCACTGACAAAATGAACTTACCCCTCCCAGTCTGAATCTGATGTGGACTCCTGCCGCAGCATCCAGAATATCTGCCTGCAACAACCATAGTAACATTCATTATGGTCAATGTGTGTGTCTGTGTGTGTGTGTGTGTATGTGTGTGTGTGTGTAAGGTGTCTAACCTCTCTGGGGTTGACGTATTTGAGCAGGAGTCGAGGGTCTCCCTGGTTACGGAACCTCACAAGGTTCTTGAAGTACTGGAACACGCGTGTATCCTACACATGGGAGATAGAGAAGTTACACAGTCTGTGCATGCTAGTGTGTGTGTGTGTGTGTGTGTTGTATTGTGGTTCCACCCACCACATGTCTCCTCCATGTCCTCTGTATCATCCTGGCAGCCCTGTGGTAGACTCTCTGCTGCCGGCCGTCCAGCTCCACCATATCCTCCACTAGGGGGGATGAAGGGGAACTGGAAGGGGGGGGGGTTAAAGGTTAAAGGGGTCCCTATGGTGGGCTGAGATCAGTGGTTGAAGTGGGGTGGTGCGACTGGTACTATGAACCTTCACTTTTACTGCTGGAGTGGTGGTACCTCTCTTATACCTGCTCTAAAATACTGAGGCATGGTAACTTTAGGTGTTAGGTGGTGGAGGCCTATATATCCATTTAATGTTGAGTTTGAGAATAAACTTCTGCTAACCTTTCTATTGCGTAATTGTCAATTTTCTTCTCCATGCTTATGAACTGGACCTGTGCCTGTAAATACAAAAGAACATTAAAGAACTGTTGTTATGCAATGGTCACAACGGACAGAGACACTATGCAGCAAAACAGAACACAGATATGCGTAAAAAAAAAAACACTGGCAAAATACAGACACAGACAAGTGACTCGGCCAGCAACTGCGCAGGAAAACAAACTGTCTACCCTCGTCGCACTATGATGATCCACCTATTCCAATTACGCACAGAACTTACCCTAAATGTGTCTGTTCAAAACAGAACGCTGGCCCTTTGATATATAGGTAACAGTTAGTGAATCCATGTCAGGATTTTCCTGTTTGCGCAAACGCCATTTGGTTACCAAGCAACATGCAGAGCGTGTCATTAGCTAGGTTTCCATCCAATTGGCGACATATTTGTTCACGCGAATACGCAAAAATTCGCATAAAAACAAAATACTCTACTTCCTACCACAGATGTGTTTCCATCAAATATACTTTGTTGTGGATAAAAAGTATGTGCGTGATGACGTAGTGCACATACAAATAAAATTTGCGGTTAAATTCCCATGTACCGAATAAAAAAAAGACAAGTTAAATGGGTTTCCATCGTATTTTCAACTCTATTGAAGGTTTTCTGACAAAAAATGTTGCGTTATAAAGCGAGTTTGCCCACTCTGGTATTGGTACGTGCGCTCTAGCCAACAGCTAGCCGATATAGTGCGGGTATAGCCTACATGATGAGATTACTATTGACAAAAAAGCTAGATTAATTGTATTTGTCAAACGCAGCCAAGCATCGATGATCATGTCACCAGAATAAGACCCCTCGATATTTATTGGAAAGGAGCATCAAGCTCATCACCTTGCACTTTCACCCATGGGCGGACTGGGACAAAAATGATGCCCTGGCATTTTAGCACCCCCATACAAGATCTCCTAAACTTGTGTTAACCTCAGACTTTATTTTTGGCATTTATCCCAAAACTGTATTCTTTCCCCATTCATCTTCAGACATGGAATGCAACACAATGTGCTTCACAGGAGAAAATAAAATAAACTATGAAAATAAAATCGAAAACATTTACTACACAACAAAACATAAGAGGATAAAAAACAGAATAATAATAAAAACTGAACGACTAAAAAGCACCCTGAGGAAAAGCAAAGCTAAAAAGGTGTGTTTTAAGATCTCTTCTAAATATGTCCACAGTTTCGGACCCCCTCGGGTTCTCTGGCAGACTATTCCAGAGGCTGTGGGCACAGTAACTAAAAGCTGCCTTCCCATGCCTCTTGGTCCTAGGCTTTGGGATAGTTAAAGGGCCAGTGCCAGAGGACTTGAGGGACCTACTGGGTACATAACTTAAAAACATGACTGCAAGGCATGCCTTTTTGCTTGTGGTGTGCTAGCGTACAGGGGAGGGTTAGGGGGAAGGTGTTGTGGAAGATGATTGGTTGGTAGATTTAGCTGATTAAACCAATGCCTATCCACCGTGAGATTCTCCCTGCACGCTGTATTGGCTAATGAAGGCCAAGTTTGAGGCATTGGCCCACCAGACTCTTCGCGCATTTGGGCGGAAGTGTCTGGGAACGAGATTAAATCAAACACAACTGAGAACACATCAACTTCATAGAACAGTGAACACACTTATCTGTCACAAGAAAACACACATTCACACTTTTATGAGGATTATGAGTAGGGCAGACTAAAACAACTGACAAACACACACACACACACACACACACACACACACACACACACACACACACACACACACACACACACACACACACACACACACACACACACACACACACACACACACACACACACACACACACACACACACACACACACACACACACACACAAATAAACATAAATAAAGCTAATAAGATTATCTGTGCAGACTTGAAGCCTTTCTGTTATGACCATGTGGTCCAGGAAGTGGTCTGTCTACTGCAGCAGCAGCTCCATGTCTATGGATGTTCTTTACTTCATTTTTTTATTTATTTTTTATTTCACCTTTATTTAACCAGGTAAGCCAGTCGAGAACAAGTTCTCATTTACAACTGCGACCTGGCCAAGATAAAGCAAAGTAGTGCGATAAAAACAACAACACTGAGTTACATATGGGGTAAAAAAAACATAAAGTCAAAAAAATACAACAGAAAATATATTTACAGTGTGTGCAAATGTAGCAAGTTATGGAGGTAAGGCAGTACCTCAACCTTAATGTGTAGGATTGTAAGGGACTGGATGATAGATTAATTATTAATGACTAATTATTACACCCTGAAACTGTGTATAATGTGTTAGAAATGTGTGAGTGTAGGACCAGTAAAGGCTATGGCATTGAGCCACTATTTAGCAATGTGAGTAAGAGTTAGGCCAGACAACAAAGACAACTGAGAAACTAAGATAAAGAGGCCTCCCAATTTAGGGAGGGGAGAAACTGTTATGAAAACATGGTGCAGAATATTGTGAGAACGGCAATAACTGAGTAAAGCAGGGAGTAGGATATGTGTGTGTGTGTGTGTGTATGTATGTGTGTATGCATGTGTGTGTGTGTGTGTGAACTGAAGGTCAGTAGAGCAGTTTTAGAGTGGAAAACTACAGGCCGCCTACAGAGGGAAGGGATTTCTTTTTGTATGACGTATGAGTATAAAAGATGGACTCTGAAATTGTGATGGCAGAATTCTCAATGAATAAATATCTCTGACTATGCAGACCGGGACTCTGGCCGTTACTTAAATCCCAAAAGACTTACAACCTTTTGGGAGATGCACAGAGACACTAAAATAGTTTGTTAAATAATTCACGTAACAGCTTGGTCCTTCTGAGCCGGACTCCAATACCCTGTTTCTGTCATTCCAGGTAACTCTGAAAACCGTCGACGGGCGAATGATACATTCGTAAATAGAAAGTCCTGCCCTTTGACATTAAGGGTTAAAACAGGCCAGAGGACACCTGATTAATGACAGAGACGGTGACGGAATCCAAACCTACATTGAATCTCGGCTGCAAGGATAAGGTCAGTAGTCTTTATTCATTAACTTGGTGAAATTGATTTGAGGACTTGCTAAAATATTGAAAAGTAGCAAATTGATCAATGCGTAGCCATTTTAAGTGAAATGTGGGGTTGACTGTCAGGAATTATCAAGATTACATTGTGAGGATAGACTCCTCCGTAAAGTATGAGATAATTCTGGGGGACTAGTCAACCTGGTGGTGGGTCCGTAATGATTCACGGTAATAGGCCATTACCAAAAGAAACTACCCGGTGTTGAAATAGAAGGAACTATTAAAAGTACACCTATGGGATGTAACCTGTAAGAGATTATTGAACAGTCAACAAATAATCCGGGTTAAACAAATACAAAAAGTACACCAGAAGGAATTAAAGTAGCATGTGTGAGAAATAGAATATTAGTAAAGTCAAAAGTCACAAACAACTGTAGATTTTGCTGTAACTCTATCCGTTCTGGAGCCTTATAAACTCCAGGTTACCGATACAACACCAATAATCATGTAAGGTTGTATACGTGTGAGACCTAATGTTTGCTCAAAAGTCACATGAATAATTCCGGGTGGTTGTATAGAGGAGGGAGAACCCATTCCTGTTGTATGAGACTGTCAGGAATTATCAAGATTACATTGTGGGGATCAATCCCTCTGTAAAAGTATGAGATAATTCTGGGGGACTAGTCAAGATTACATATACAGGAAGGGGTGATTCAAGGTGTTGTTGTGTGAAGCTATTTTGAATTACTTGTTAAATTGACTTGTTATATAGAAGAGGTGGCTAAGGGATTTTTAACAGTACCAACCATGGGGGGGCAAATCCTCACAAGAGGTCCCAGAATTTACTGGGGACGAGAAATGCTTGATGTAATTAAAATGGAATCCAGGGATAGAAGAAATCTCCATTATGTAACCAGGTGGAGGGAGAGGTATGGTTTTGAGGGACGTCTAGACGCAGATAAACTCGAATCCATGCTTAAACAGATACATAAGGTGTGTAAAGGAGAAATAAGCAGTGAGAGAGAGAGAGAGTAGGAGGGGGCCAGTACCCACTGATAGCCTTACCCAATCTATTGGCGGGGAATGAAAGGGGCCCCAGCAACCTTAGATGTATACAGTAATAATAATAATATGCCATTTAGCAGACAGGCCATGAACACAGAGGACGTGGCCAGAGCGGTAGAAGGAATGACCCACCCCAAAACAGGAATAGTAAGGTTTGGGCTGCCGTTAGAGGGCAGTGGGTTTCAGGGGATGCCCAGAGGACACTTTTGCCATGGGCCGATCACGGAGAGTATGTTGGGAAAATAACTGAATTGTGTAATAGCCTCAGAGAGACATGCAATCCATCATGAGCAGAATAACAGACAGGACAGAGCCAAGAAAGAAGGCAGGAAGAAAAGAGAAGTGAGTGAGAGGGAAAGAGAAGTGAAGGTTGAGGTCTCCGTGCCTCCCCCAGAGCAGAGGGCAGAAAGGTTATATCCAAACTTGGCAGACCAGGCATGGAGAGAAAATCCAGATGATGAATACGTAGGGAGGAGAAGGAGAGTGCAGGGGAATAATGTTGCCCCCCCCACCGGCCCCACCTCCCTATGAGGAAGAAGGGGCTGGAGGAGGAAGGGAAGATGAAGGTGAGGAAGAGCCAGAGATAGAGGAGTACAGGACAAGGGCAGAGAAAGTCAGACAGGAGAGAAAAGAGAGAAGAGAGAGAGAGAAGTCCATCCCCCAGCTTTGAGCGTGAGGAAGAGGAAGATAAGGCGTGACTAGTCCTTGAGGGAGAAATAGTAGACTCTAGTGGGGGGAAGACTAAGGAACCCTTTGATCCAAATTGTGAGGTGTTTGAATTGGCTACTATTGACTTAGCACTTCAACAGGAACATAAACCTTATTTGACATTGACAGTAATGGGTATGAAAATTAAATTCCTTTGTGATACGGGAGCCTGCAGGACAGCAACCTGTGCAACAGACAAGCCAGATGGAGTCAGGATTGATGGGGAGAAAATCAGAGGCGATCTGCCTCTGGTCATCAATTTATTGAAAGGTTATCAGCCCCAATAACCCTAAAACATGACCAATCAGGATGAGAGGCAACCATACCCATCCTGATATCTAAGCTGTGTCGGGTAAATTTACTAGGACGTGATGTAATGACTAAATTGAATGTGGCTGTCATTTCCGCTGAGAGGGGAATGAAAGTACACATAGTCAGAGACAATATGGTGGTCTGTGGGGAAGGGGAGCCATGTTATTGGTATAGGCAGGATTTGTTTAGGGGGGGAATAACTGATATTCCCCGAACCTTGATGGAACTTGCTGATGATGTAGTACCAGGCCCCACTAAAATGTCCCCCGATGACCTACACTGTACTCTCTGGTATAACAAACACCCAGGTCCAGATGCAATCTATGAGAAAGCATTATTTAAAACCACAGAAAGGACTATAGCCTTGAAATGGTTTCACTATAACAACACCCACGCAGTAGTGGAGGTGGAAATAGGGCCCCAAAGTCAGAGACTGTTCAGGGACATATGGAGCCCACATGTGTCCCTAGCAAAGGAGCCAGCAGAGGACTGGAAAGACATGGGCCAGTGGGTATCCAAGGGTAAGAGGATCACTGATTGGGTCAATATTGTGAGTGGCGATCAACACAGCCCATCCACAGATAGTACATGAGAATAGCAGATGCTGAGGAGAGGAATACCTGTTGACAGAACAACAGGAGTCAGACTTAAAAGAAGTTCCAGAGCATTTGTGGTCCCGGGGTCCAGCAGACGTAGGATTAATAAAAGGGGTAATTCCAGTACAGGTGATACCCAAATCTAATCATAGGCCATATCAGAAGCAATACCCTATGAAACCAGAAGCAATAAAAGGTTTGCAGTTTACCAAGAGCAGATTGGGAGGGACCTTGAGGGAGGGCCAATTCCCGGGGAGATAGTGAGGCCAGAAACAAAGGTGCAGTGTCCTGGAAATCACAGTCTGTTTTTTTTTTTTTTCAGTTCTGCTGGGAGTGCATTGGATGATGGGGTTTTGTGTTGAATTAGAGACAGTGAGACTATTAGTCAATACCTAGGAGAGAAGAGAGGTTACGGTAGCAAAGACAGACAAGAAGGAAATGGTAATAGTGGAGACAGGAGTGAGTGGAAGTGTTACAATTGTGACAAAACGGGACATTTTGCTAGAGAATGTGAGGAACCGTGTAGTTACTGTGCAAGGAAAGGGCACCAGTTAAGAAACTGTAGGCAGAAGGGGAAGAGAGAAATCAGGAGTCCTCATGACCTGGCTGTTTGGTTGTTGTTTTTTAATTGGGGTTTTCAAAGAAAAAACAACACACCTAGTATGATGTTTATAAAGCCTTGTTGTTACAATTTTGGGGGGGTTTTCAGCAGGTCAAGGGTGATAGGTCTTAGAGGAGTTTGGGGTATATATGAGTTTGGGGTATATATGAGTTTGGGGTATATATGAGTTTGGGGTATATATGAGTTTGGGGTATATATGAGTTTGGGGTATATATGAGTTTGGGGTATATATGAGTTTGGGGTATATATGAGTTTGGGGTATATATGAGTTTGGGGTATATATGAGTTTGGGGTATATATGAGTTTGGGGTATATATGATTTCTTATGAGAATGAATGTCATGAGGATTAATGAACACTTGGGATAAGTAACATTTATTAAATATTTAGAATAATGGTAATGTTTGGTATACTATGGGATGGAATTTCAATTGCCTCTGAACTCTGTTTTAACTTTCTGGTGTTAATTAATCATCCACACTGGTAAATTCTAAAGGCATGAGAGGAGGACTTTAAGATAGTTTATTTTACCAATAAATAAAAATAAGGGATGGCAATTGGATGATAAATTACCAATATTACCTAAGTGATTGTTAGGTAGGTGATAATATTGACACATGGGCAGTGACGTGTGTCAAAAGGAGGGATGGATGGTAGAACAGATTAGACAACACTTTGTGGCATATGGGATTACTCATTATACAAAAATTAGACAACACTTTGTGGCATATGGGATTACTCATTATAAAAAAAAATATATATAAAATAAAAAATGTTCAAGATGTGTTATCTGTGCTCAAAATAATCACCAGGGCAGACAAAGGGCACCTCAGGGTGAGTATCCTCTGGCTAAGTACCCTTTCCAGCAATTGGAAATGGATTTTATAGAGTTATCACGGAGTGAAGGGAAGAAATTTAGAGTAACCCCAGATAAAGATGGGTTATCCCCCTTTGAGAAAGTGTTTGGAAGACCTTACAGAATGCCACAGTTGGCAGGACCAGACAGGCAGACATAGAACTAGAGAGCACCCTAGCAGAACACGTGAGAAGGTAGTTTATTAACCACACCTGTATGTCAGAGGTTTTGTGCCCCACAGGTGAACTAAAGGAAAAGGTGACCCACTCTATCTAACCAGGAGACTGAAGCAGGCCTGGCAGGAAGGGCCCTACCAAGTACTGCCTTTGCCAGCAGAATAGCTGAGAGATCCATCTGGGTGCATGTCACTCACTGCAAAAAGGTAAACCCAGCTACACCTGACGAACAAACACAGAGTTAGGAGAAAGAACCGATCATCACTAGGGCTCGGGGGTTGGCTCCTTAACGAAGATTCCCTTACCCTGTCTGATCATCCCTGTGTGAGTTCGATAGAAGGTGAAGCAATGGGTTGGCCTCTGGCGTCTGACATGTTCTCAGGGCGAGGGTGGGGATTCACAGGTCTCCCGACGGTAGGTAGCTGTCTGATTGTGGGGGCCATATTCCTAACACACACGGACCCTCCTGTTTCAGCCAGAAGTGGTAGTTAACCTAACACAAGTTGAAAAGGCATAGGAGACAGCTAGACGTAGGGAAAGGGGAAATACTAGGGACTTTAGGGAAGGACATCACCATATGTATGTCACCATGTACATCCTGGGACTATGTAGTTGCTTATACCAAGCCGGGGGGTTTACAGACCTGACAAGTGAGATATCTTCTTCAACTGGGGCACCCTATAGAGTAAACCTCTCTGAGGGAGGTAGTGAGACAGTGCAAACTATAGACCTGAAGGAAGTAGTACAGATGGAGACGGAGTAAATAGATTTTAACCTGTGGTTGGAATGGATTCAGTATACGGTCTAAAGAGGACTGTTATGCCTGTAGGACAGCCAAACCAAGGTTAACAACTACTCTGTTCCCCTTGATAGGCTTTAACTCTGTGTCAGGTTTATCCTCCATGCAAGCCACCTGGGAATGTGGTGAAAGAGTCTTATGGTAACTTGCACTATCTGTTTCCCCCGATAACAAAGTCATCCCGACCTGGGTTGCCTCAGTTTGAAATCAAATCAAATCAAATCAAATCAAATTTTATTGGTCACATGCGCCGAATACAACAGGTGCAGACATTACAGTGAAATGCTTACTTACAGCCCTTAACCAACAGTGCATTTATTTTAAACAAAAAAGTAAGAATAAAACAACAACAAAAAAGTGTTGAGAAAAAAAGAGCAGAAGTAAAATAAAGTGACAGTAGGGAGGCTATATATACAGTAAAATAAAGTGACAGTAGGGAGGCTATATATACAGGGGGGTACCGTTGCATAGTCAATGTGCGGGGGCACCGGCTAGTTGAGGTAGTTGAGGTAATATGTACATGTGGGTAGAGTTAAAGTGACTATGCATAAATACTTAACAGAGTAGCAGCAGCGTAAAAAGGATGGGGTGGGGGGGCAGTGCAAATAGTCCGGGTAGCCATGATTAGCTGTTCAGGAGTCTTATGGCTTGGGGGTAGAAGCTGTTGAGAAGTCTTTTGGACCTAGACTTGGCACTCCGGTACCGCTTGCCGTGCGGTAGCAGAGAGAACAGTCTAGGGTGGCTGGAGTCTTTGACAATTTTGAGGGCCTTCCTCTGACACCGCCTGGTATAGAGGTCCTGGATGGCAGGGAGCTTTGCCCCAGTGATGTACTGGGCCGTACGCACTACCCTCTGTAGTGCCTTGCGGTCAGAGGCCAAGCAGTTGCCATACCAGGCGGTGATGCAACCAGTCAGGATGCTCTCGATGGTGCAGCTGTAGAATTTTTTGAGGATCTGAGGACCCATGCCAAATCTTTTTAGTCTCCTGAGGGGGAATAGGCTTTGTCGTGCCCTCTTCACGACTGTCTTGGTGTGTTTGGACCATGATAGTTCGTTGGTGATGTGGACACCAAGGAACTTGAAGCTCTCAACCTGTTCCACTACAGCCCCGTCGATGAGAATGGGGGCGTGCTCAGTCCTCTTTTTTTTTCCTGTAGTCCACAATCATTTCCTGTAGTCCACAATCAAATCACAGGGGATTCTAATTGTTTTTCTAGGACTAGTAAGATAGGATACAGGGTAGGGCCTCTTAGCTCCTGCTCCCACACAGAGAATATCACAACTAAAAGAGACCATGACTAATCTCTCCTCTTTGTTGCAGCCAGAGGATTTTAGGAACCAAAACCAGGCCCGTGCTGACATCTGATGGTTGTGTGGTGATAACTGATTGTGAACTCACCTACATACGCAAACAATCAAACGTGTCAGAGACTGGTGAGTTGTCACATAGAAAGTAGAACCTCCTCCCGGGATCCTTTGATGAAAGGATATATATATATATTGATGGGATAGGAGTACCTCGAGGGGTTCCAGAACAATTCAAAGCTAGGAATCAGATCGCAGCTGGGTTTGAATCAAGTCTTTTCTGGTGGTCAACAATTAATAAAAACGTAGATTGGATGAATGATATTTACTATAACCAGCAAAGATTTATAAACCACACTCGTGATGCAATAAAGGGATTAGTTGAGCAGACAGCGGCAACTAGCTTAATAGCATGGCAGAATAGAATAGCTTTAGATATGCTTTTGGCTGAGCGGGACGGGGTTTGTGTTCTGTTTGGATCTATGTGCTGTACTTTCATCCCCAAACAATACAGCACCGGACGGGTCCGTGACCAAAGCGCTTCAGGGACTCACCACGCTGGCGAACGAACTGGCTGAGAACTCTGGTATTGATAGCTCCATAAACGGTTAGTTTGATAACATATTTGGTAAATGGAAAACTATTGTTGTAACTATTCTGGGTGAAGTTATAGCTTCTATGGGTATACTTGTTCTTTGTGGATGTTGTCTTATTCCCTGTGTCTGAGGGTTGGTGAGCAAGGCGGTTTCCCAACAGATGGTGAGATACGGCCCAATCCCGGACTCCGACTGAAGGATATGACCTACCAGGCTTGGTGGAGGACGACGACGATCCAGATAATTTGAGACTGGATGTTTTCCTAGAACTATAAATCTCTAGTTTAAAAGTTATTGTAATGATCTTTTGTGTATTAAAGTCTCATTTTAAGTATGATGTACTAGTTACCATTGCTAAAAAGTAACGTTATGCTTTTAATCATGGGGTAACACTGATGAACCTGTAATGTTTTAATATGCAAACCAACTTATATACTTCAATGAGTGTGATTCATTTCTATAACAACATATATTTTGTATGTGTGTAATATTTAGTCAAAGGCTGGAATTGATAGATTAATTATTAATGACTAATTATTACACCCTGAAACTGTGTATAATGTGTTAGAAATGTGTGAGTGTAGGACCAGTAAAGGCTATGGCATTGAGCCACTATTTAGCAATGTGAGTAAGAGTTAGGCCAGACAACAAAGACAACTGAGAAACTAAGATAAAGAGGCCTCCCAATTTAGGGAGGGGAGAAACTGTTATGAAAACATGGTGCAGAATATTGTGAGAACGGCAATAACTGAGTAAAGCAGGGAGTAGGATATGTGTGTGTGTGTGTGTGTATGTATGTGTGTATGCATGTGTGTGTGTGTGTGTGTGTGAACTGAAGGTCAGTAGAGCAGTTTTAGAGTGGAAAACTACAGGCCGCCTACAGAGGGAAGGGATTTATTTTTGTATGACGTATGAGTATAAAAGATGGACTCTGAAATTGTGATGGCAGAATTCTCAATGAATAAATATCTCTGACTATGCAGACCGGGACTCTGGCCGTTACTTAAATCCCAAAAGACTTACAACCTTTTGGGAGACGCACAGAGACACTAAAATAGTTTGTTAAATAATTCACGTAACACTGGATCTCTGCATCCAGCTTCTCTATGGAGAATGAAGATTCTATACAAATACAAAGTCAATTTACGTAATCACACGTTACACACTGCCCCTGTCCCTCTCTAGAAAAAGAGGAAAATACTGTATGTCATTATACTCTAGTATATACAGAGCAATGCACACAAGGCAGGGAAGGACAGCAGTGTTGTGCCTGTCTATACTGTATATGTAGTGTCACTGTCAACACTGCCAGCTTCAAATCTCACCCAGTGGTGCAGGTGTAGTGGTGGCCATGCATATGCCCACCTACCTCTGGGGATACGCCCGGAGAGAGAGAGAGAGAAAGAGAGACAGAGAGAGAAAGAGAGAGAAACCTTGCCAGGGTGTGAGGTAGATGGAAAGGGAGGATGGGAAGGGAAGGCCTAACCATGGCAGCACTCAAGTCCAAAACTCTGCCAAAATGTTCAAGCCCATTACTGACAAGATCAGATTTGATAAATGACAATTTTTATTGACATTTTAAATAACCCATCATTATGCAATAACTATTAGAAGACACCCATTCGAATGTTGTGTTGACAGGTTGAACTGCAGTGGGGAGAAGTCCTTCAAAGTGTAGAGACAAAGACAAGCAGGTGCATGTATGAAACGGCATGAGTACTGTTGATAGCACCTACACCCACTGAATATTTATGTAACGACGCCTGAGAGCCATACTTTCATAACATTGCATGATTTATTAATAATTACTGTGCAAAACACTATAGAAACAGACACAAACAGGCAGGCTTTGAAGAGACACATTGAAGACAAAATGAAGACAAAGCCCTTTTCAATATGGACCTTGGGGGTTTGTCTTGACTCTTCTGTTCTGCAGTCAAGATGACTAATGCATGACAAAACCATCACAGCTTGCACACATTGCTCTGGGTGTGCAGCCATGTGTGTCCCTTCCCAAGTGACATCATAGAAAATGGCCAGAGGGAACTGTGACTAGCTGCATTCTATAATCTGTCTAACCTATCCACACAGACAAACAGCTGCATCACAGCATAAGGCAGCATCCATGTAACTGGAATACAGAGAAAAACACCCTCTTTAGTACAATACAGTTAAATAGACCCTCCTGCACTCATTAAAGGCACTATTTAAAGCAGCAAGTATGTGGTGAGGCTTTGTGTTCGATATTGTTAGTCTAGGTCCATTATCATAGCTGGAATGTGGTTTGGTACGCCTGCTCTCGTTGTATGCAAGGGGAAAGTCAAAGGTCCATTATCATAGCTGGAATGTGGTTTGGTACGCCTGCTCTTGTTGTATGCAAGGGGAAAGTCAAAGCAAACTACTACTACTGTCACAGCACACATTCTTGTTGAGCATACAGTAACAGTTTGATATAAATATCTTGTTGGATATAACAGTTTGATATAAATATCTTGTTGAGCATACAGTAACAGTTTGATATAAATATCTTGTTGGACATAACAGTTTGATATAAATATCTTGTTGGATATAACAGTTTGATATAAATATCTTGTTGGATATAACAGTTTGATATAAATATCTTGTTGGACATAACAGTTTGATATAAATATCTTGTTGGACATAACAGTTTGATATAAATATCTTGTTGGATATAACAGTTTGATATAAATATCTTGTTGGATATAACAGTTTGATATAAATATCTTGTTGGATATAACTGTTTGATATAAATATCTTGTTTGACATAACAGTTTGATATAAATATCTTGTTGGACATAACAGTTTGATATAAATATCTTGTTGGACATAAGAGTTTGATATAAATATCTTGTTGGAAATAACAGTTTGATATAAATATCTTGTTGGACATAACAGTTTGATATAAATATCTTGTTGGAAATAACAGTTTGATATAAATATCTTGTTGGACATAACAGTTTGATATAAATATCTTGTTGGAAATAACAGTTTGATATAAATATCTTGTTGGATATAATAGTTTGATATAAATATCTTGTTGGACATACTAATTGAGTTTGATATAAATATCATACATTGGGCAGATACTCAATTAGAAATGGTTTATTGTTAATCCACATAATACCTTAACTAATGATCAGTGATGGAAACAGTACTCAATTGTCATACATAAGTAAAAGGAAATATAATTACTGAGTAATTGACTAAGTAAATGACTGTGTAAAGAAAATAACTCAATTAAAAGTTAAAGTCACCCAGTAAAATATTACTTGAGTAAAAGTCTAAAAGTATCCGGTTTCAAATGTACTTAAGTACAGTGGTGGGAAAAGTACTAAATTGTCATACCTGAGTAAAAGTAAAAAGTACAAGTAAATACTATATATGAAATTCCTTATATTAAGCAAACCAGACGGCACACATTTCTTGTTTTTATTTATTTACAGACAGCCAGGGGCACACTCCAACACTTACAAGCACAGTATTTGTGTTTAATGAGCCCACCAGATCAGAGGCAGTAGCGATGGCAGCGTGTTATATTGCTGTCCTGATTGAGCATTAGAAAGGTAACGAGTACTTTTGGGTGTCTGGGAAAATGTATGGAGTAAAAAGTACATATTTGCTCTAGGAATGTAGTGTAGTAAAAGTAAAAGTAATCGAAAATATAAATAGTAAAGTAAAGTACAGATACCCCAAAAAACTACTGAAGTACTTTAAAGTATTTTTACTTAGTTACTTTACACTGCCGCTAACCATATACAAAAAGTAATTCACAAAAGTTGAATAACAATGATCTGTTTATAATGCACACACATGCATTTCACGAAAAGCCTTCAAGTATAACCAAACTAGAAGCACAGACAATCATTCCCGTTACAACTAAAACATCAAAGATATTTACCCTGTATATCATATAGGATGTTGTCTTAAAGCCTGTTGATAAGCAGCAATTAAATGTGACGCCGCCCATACTGAGTATGGTAGGTGTACCTTTCACCAGGTGCAGGGCTCTACCACAAAAGGGCCTGTATTCACAGGGAGTCTGTTAAGGAGTGTTGATCTAGGATCCGTTTTGGCTTTCAGATCACAATGAATTACTGAGCATAAATAGGGAAAGGAAAGGTAGAGACCTAGTCAGTTGCACAACTGAATGCATTCAACCTCTGAATCAAATAGGTAGTTTAATAGGTATCCTTTCTATTTGGTGAGACCAAAAGGAGCCATACAGATCCACTTTAGACTATTGAGAGTTATCTCATACAGTGTCTCCTCTCACAGCTCTGTCTCCTGCTCACCTCCGTCACCTGCCAGGCAGTATTCATCGTCTGTGGTTGTGTCAGAGTCCATGTCAGAGGCTGAGTCTGAGTCGGACTCCTCGAAGGCAGCCAGGCTAGAGACGTATCCCCTGGAGGGTAGGCATCCCCTGGGGGACAAACTGTCCTGTGACAGCCTGCGGTCTGTGGGGGTGGGGGAGGCAGAGGAGGAGGAGCTGGGGGGGCGAGATATGCGTCTGGAGGCTGGGGACCAGAGAGGGGATGGAGAGGGGGTTGCAGGACCCTCTGTATCCCACAGGAAGTGAGAGGTCTCCAGGCTGCCGGGATTCCACATGCGGCTGGTGGTGGTGGAGGTGGTGGTTGGAGATGGGCCAGTGACCTCTGAACCCCAGGATACATTTCTGGGTAAGGATTTGGATCTAGACTTGTTAGCTATAAAGTTAGCTGTGATTGTTTTGCGCTCATTTTTGGATGTCTGGTCACTAATGACGGACCAGTCATTTCCAGCTTGGCTGTCACCTGGGGTTTTTACAGCTTGGCTGTCACCAGTGGTTTTGTGGCTAGTGGTTGTGTGTGAGTCCCACGTTGGTATTATCCAATTACCTTTGACCCTGAGGTCATCCCAAGTCATGACTTCTTCTCCAAAGGTCAGAGCGTGGTCAGTGAGGTCACTGACACTGCTGACCCTGGGGCCGGTGGAGATGCGTCCAGGACCAGAAGGTCGGCTGGAGAGCACGGAGCTCACAGAGATGGAACGTCCGGCCTCCAGACCGTATTTGAGATCAGCACAGGGGGAGAAGGAGGCCAGACGTCCCTCACTGCCACGCTGACCCACCCTGGAACCAAACCCTCCTTCCCCTGGCTCACAGTGAAAGGTGGTCTTCTTCCTCTGAGGAAGCCTGGGGCTGAGTAACATGTTGTTGTTCTTGGAGTCCTCGTGGTTGAAGTGGAAGACATTGTCGTTCTTGGAGTCCTCATGGCTGAAGTGGAAGATGGAGAAAGTGTTCCTCGGGCTGCCTGAGGAGGTTCTGTAGGCAGGGAGGCTTGCAGAGTGGCTGGGGTCCCAGGGTTGATGCCTAACGGGGCTGAAGTCTCTCTGAGGAGGTTGGTTTCTGGCTCTACTGATCCTCCCCTCTTTGTAAGCTTCAAACTGTCGCCTTGTTGGGCTGATCTCTCGACGAGAAGGTTGGTTTCTGGGTTCAGTGACGCTTTTGTCTTTGTAAGCCTTAAATTGAGGAAGGTCCATAAAATGAGGCTGGTCTCTGTTTCTAGCCTCTTTATTGTCTTTAAAACCCTGTGAGTGTTCATGTCTAACATTGTCCTTAGTCGTATCTGATGTGCGCTCACTGCCGGCCCAGAAAGAGTTTGAAGGTTTGAGAACCCCACCATTCTCCCTCCATCTCTCCTTTCTGTCCTCCTCTGCTCGGTCGCTAGATTCGCTACTGTCAGTGAGACCACTAATGTCACTTGGTGTGCTGACAGAGGGAGGCTGGGATGTTCTCTTCCTCCTCTCGTCATCGAGACGGTTGACTCTGAAGGTCTGCCGGAGTCGACTCAGCACCAGGTCAATTTTGTTACCTCCCTTCTGCCCCTTCTCTGCCACTTTCTTTGGGCTCTGAGTTTGTAATGGGGCCACTGCGCTCTTAGGGAAACTCTCGATTTTACACACAACTTTCTCAGTGTCTAATGCTCCACTGTCATTGGAGCTTTGGTATGATTCACAGCTGGGACTTCCTATCACCTGGCTGTGTTGTGATGATTGTGAGAGGTCAGAGGTGAGACGGGAGAGTTCATTTGACTTGATATCTGTGACGACTCGTGAGTCTGGAGTGTGTTGAGGAAAACGGGGCTGTGCAGGCCTAATACTGTCCAATATGGCGGAGGAATCGACCTGAGAAATCCTGTACACAAGTGTCTCAACATTGTCTTGACTGGTCTGTTTGGAGTTGTTGTTGACACTATCAGTTTCCAAGGCCACAACCATTGAACTGTCCTGTGACCCAGTCCTGCGATGGCTGTAGAAGGGGTAGCGTTGGGGTGAGGTAGAGGGTGAGAGAGGGGTTTGGGGTGAGGTTGTATGTGTGACCTCACCCAGTGTTTTGCGTGAAGACTTGAGGGTGGTGTAGGGTGGGGAGCTAAACCGAGGCTTGTAAAAGCTCCCAAAATCAGGAAGGGAGAGAGGGGCAAAGGTCTTCCTCTGTGGTCCTAGTGCGGTCGAGTCTGTTCCTGTATGGTCGAATGTGAACCGTGAAGTGTGGTCGCCAACATGCGAGAGAGCTTGCCCTCCCTCCTTCACCATTGTATTAGACATTATGGATAAGTTATGCATTGAGTCTCCCCTCCAGACTTGTGGTTTGGTGGTCCTGGGGGTTGGGGGAGACAGAGGTGACATAGCCCCGGTGGGGCTCCCCAATCTCAGGGAGGAGAAGATGGCGGGACACCCTACACTACGGAGGGGCCTGGTTGGGGCCGTAGAGATGGTCAGGTCAGCTGGGCTCTGATGTGAAAGAGACTGTGACAGCCTCCTACTAGTTTCCTCAGAGCATTGTGGCTCCAGAGACTCCTGCAATGCTCTATGTGCTGTAACCCTCTCTTCCACCGGGGACTGGTGTTTCTTAGGGGAGCGGGCCAGGCTGCCTGTGAACGTGCTCTTCCCAAGAGGGGGTGCGCTGAGTGGGGTGAGGGGAGGAGTAGGTGGGTCCTGGGTGGTGGTCATACTCAGGGATATTGGGGTGCAGCTGCGAGATGTGAGGGTGTAGCTGGCTGGGGACAACTGTCGGGTGTAGGGGGTGGGGATACTGGGGACGTAGCTGGATTTAAGTATGAGTTGTTGAGGGATTGTGGTAGGGGTGTAGGCGGTTTTAGGGGACAGCAGTTGGGATGTGGGGGTGTGGGTGTTTTGCACGATGGGGATCTGGCTTCTGACAACTGGGGGTGGAGATTTCGGGGTGTTGTGGGAGGTTTGGTTCATAGAGCTGGTGGTATTGAGTGAGCAGGAACTATAGAAGGGTCTGTGGCTACTGAGGGATGTTGGGGCGTTGCTGGTTTGTACGGAGAGCTGTCTGGAAGAGGGGTTCGGGGTACTACCAAGGGATGTAGGGGTGTTGATTTCAGGGTACATTTTGAGGCTGGGAGGACTTTTCTCCCACTGGACCCCCACTGGGATTCTGCTTTTACCCAAGGACAACAAAGGAGATTTGGGGGTGCTCTTGGGGGGTTGGTTGGAAGAGCTGGTCTTACTGAAGGAGTGAGATTTACAGGTGGTTCTGTGACTACTGAGAGTGTCACTAGTTTCAGGGCTGCTTCGAGTCTTGTGGGAGTTGGGGATAAATACGGTCAGAGGGGAGCAGGTGCTGTTAAAACTAGATGGCCTACTGAAACTTTCAGACTTGCTGGACTTTATTGGGCTACTCCAAGTGTTTGAACTAGCTGGGCTGCTGATGTTCGAGCTAAGGGGCATATTGGACAAAATACAGGGCTTTTGTGGTTGTCTGTCATTTGAGTTGAGGGAATCCTGAGGTTTGAGGCTTCTATAGGAATCCTGGTCGGGGATATCTTGAGCATCACTCCTTATTAGGGTGCTCAGAGTTGAGTGCTTGGCAGAGACAGTATTGCTGTTTAGATTGGTATTGTTGGGGGTGACTAAGTGATTGTTGTTATTGATGCTGCTTTGGGGATTGACGCTAATGATATCATTGGTGCTACAGGGGCCTGTGTTATTATTGCTGTAAGTGCTTGAGAGGCTGGATGTGTGGTTGTTGTTGTTGTTGTTGATAGTGGTGGTGGAACTGGGATTAGACACACTGTCCTCTGGACTGGTATATTTTCTCCAGCTAGTAGACCTCAGTGTGGTTCCTCTGGGAAGAGACTGACTCCTTAGAAAATCCAGGCGGCCATATTGGGATGGTGGAGAGGAAGGCAGATGAGTTTCTCTGATGGGAACTGTGGTTCCGTCTGATCTCTCTGAGGCGGAAAGTCTCTGTAGACCACTAAACAAAAGAGTCTGCTTACTGGGGAAGGTTTGGTTGGAATATGCCCTGGAAGTCTGGGGACGGTTGGTAAGGGGTGTGCCCTCTGTGTTTTTGTAATTGGCCGAGGTTGAAAATAGGTGTGTCCTGTGTGTGTCTGCTTCTCTGTGATTGGAAGTTGGTAATGGGAGGGGCTTTGACCTCTCTATTGTCCTGTAAGTGGAGGAAGCTGAATAGGGGAGGAACTTGGACCTCTCTCTGTCTCCGTCATTGGATGAGGTTAAGGAAAGGTGTGCCCTAATTGTCTTTGATGCTCTGTCATTGTTTACGGTTGGAGAGAGATGTGGACCTGAAGTCTCTCCATCCCTGTGATTGGTTGGAGAGGAGATAGAGGGAGCATTGGTCTCTGAGTGGGTGGAGCTAGCAATGGTGTTGAGCCTCCTCAGGGAGAGAAGGCGGCTACTGGTTGTTGGTTTGGAACTCAGCAGTGACGGCTGGTCTCCTTGACGACCAGCCTGTGACATTCCCCTGTGTACATTTAGGTTTAGAAAGAATGGAGAGGTGGGAGTTACAGGGAAGACAACTCCCCCCTCTACCTCTCTGTTGTCCAGCCTCACATTCAGAGAGACAGAGTTAGAAACTGGGGCCTTTGTTGTTTGGTCCAGTTTGAGGCTGGGGGTGCTCCCCTTAGACCAGCCCCCCACTGTGCTTCTGCTGCTACCCAGGGTTGAAGCCCTCTCATGAGCTTGAGATCCGAGGGTCAACCCCCTCTCCCCAACACGTTGGTTCTGGGTCTCCAAAAACTGTTGTTGTTGCTGTTGTCCTACAGAGTCAGTCCCGAGAGGGTCGTGCAGCTTCAAAAACGTTCCCCCCTCGCCCACTTCCTGTCCACTCCCTTGGGGTTCCTGTCCGGGCTCGCTGGTTGCTGTGCCAACCACGCCAATGTCCGTGCAGGCCACACCCCGCTTGTTCCTGCGTATTCGGCCACTCCAGTGCGGGGCGAGAGCTGACACCAGCGTGGAGGACAACATATCTGCCTTGGAGTCCTCTTCCTCTTTAACAGTAAGTGACGTAACTTTCTCTTCCTCTGAAGGGTGATTGGCTGGTTCTATTAAATAATCC
Source organism: Coregonus lavaretus (assembly GCF_964263955.1). NCBI lineage: Eukaryota > Metazoa > Chordata > Actinopteri > Salmoniformes > Salmonidae > Coregonus > Coregonus lavaretus. The sequence continues at coordinate 179,373 of NW_028164706.1, forward strand.
GATTGTGAGGCTTCTTTGTTCACCTGTCAAATCAGATTAAACAGATATCAACAATTAGGGACATATCTGTTAAGCTTTAAACTTACAGCAAATGGGGCACTATCTCATTCTACCATTGAACTGATTTTTCAATTTACCTATTTTGCTTTTAGTCCAAAAGTTATGCAACTTCAGAAATGTGCATTTCCCTAGATCAAACTGTTGCATGTAATGGTGTTCATATGTCAACACTGGCTTGTCACTCCATGCTTACTGAGGCTATGTGGGCTGAGAGGTAGAGGCTATCTGGGCTGAGAGGTAGAAGCTATCTGGGCTGAAAGGTAGAGGCTATCTGGGCTGAGAGGTAGAGGCTGTCCTGGCTGAGAGGTAGAAGCTATCTGGGCTGAGAGGTAGAGGCTATCTGGACTGAGAGGTAGAGAATATCTGGGCTGAGAGGTAGAGGCTATCTGGACTGAGAGATAGAGGCTATCTGGGCTGAGAGGTAGAGGCTGTCCTGGCTGAGAGATAGAGACTATCTGGGCTGAGAGGTAGAGACTATCTGGGCTGAGAGGTAGAGGATATCTGGACTGAGGACAGCCTCTACTCTCAGCCCAGATAGAGGTAGAGGCTGTCCTGGCTGAGAGGTAGAGGCTATCTGGGCTGAGAGGTAGAGGCTGTCCTGGCTGAGAGGTAGAGGCTATCTGGGCTGAGAGATAGAGACTGTCCTGGCTGAGAGGTAGAGGCTATCTGGGCTGAGAGGTAGAAGCTGTCTGGGCTGAGAGGTAGAGGCTATCTGGGCTGAGAGGTAGAGACTATCTGGGCTGAGAGATAGAGGCTATCTGGACTGAGAGATAGAGGCTATCTGGGCTGAGAGGTAGAGACTGTCCTGGCTGAGAGGTAGAGGCTATCTGGGCTGAGAGTAGAGGCTGTCCTGGCTGAGAGGTAGAGGCTATCTAGGCTGAGAGGTAGAAGCTGTCTGGGCTGAGAGGTAGAGGCTATCTGGACTGAGAGGTAGAGACTATCTGGGCTGAGAGGTAGAGGCTGTCCTGATTGAGAGATAGAGGCTGTCCTGGCTGAGAGGTAGAGGCTATCTGGGCTGAGAGATAGAGGCTATCTGGGCTGAGAGATAGAGGCTATCTGGGCTGAGAGATAGAGGCTATCTGGGCTGAGAGGTAGAGACTGTTTGGGCTGAGAGGTAGAGGCTATCTGGGCTGAGAGGTAGAGACTGTCTGGGCTGAGAGGTAGAGACTATCTGGGCTGAGAGGTAGAGTCTATCGGGGCTGAGAGGTAGAATCGGTTTGGGCTGAGAGATAGAGTCTGTTTGGGCTGAGAGGTAGAGACTATCTGGGCTGAGAAGTAGAGACTATCTGGGCTGAGAGGTAGAGGCTATCTGGGCTGAGAGTTAGAGGCTATCTGGGCTGAGAGGTAGAGACTATCTGGGCTGAGAGGTAGAGGCTATCTGGGCTGAGAGGTAGGACTATCTGGGCTGAGAGGTAGAGACTATCTGGGCTGAGAGGTAGAGACTATCTGGGCTGAGAGGTAGAGGCTCAACATGTGAGACAAAGACCTTTAATCTGACAGGGAAAAGCAAATAGTGTACTAATTGAAACTGAAGCTTTGCAGGACTCATGTTCCTGTTGTGATTAATTTGATCCAAAGATTAAGTCAGAGACTATTTAATGATATAATAGAAACATCTTTAATACAAGCAGCTGCAGGGGAGATCCGCCTCTGATTTCACAGGGAAGAACTCAAGAAGGAAATGGTTCCATGTCCCTGATATAGTGAAAGGTGATCATACAATCATGTTGTTTACACAACAGTTATTTCAATGCATCAACAGTTCTGGAACACAATGGCCTTGTGTTAGGCTGCAGACATACCAGGAGTCTATGAAAGGCATAACATCACAGCCCAACACAGAACATATCCCTTGAGAAATGACAACAGCTCACCCCAAATTCTGCCACCACATTCCCATGGAAATGTTATTAAGAGAATTTGTCCGGACAAACAGGTTACTTCCAACAGGGTTGGGGTCAATTCCATTTAAATTCCAGTCAACTCAGAAAGTAAACCAAATTCCAATTCAAAATTGAAAAGCATGGAAGACAATTTGAATTTCAGTGTACTTCCTGAATTGACTGGAATTGAAATTGAATTGACCCCAACCATGATTTCCAAGTACATGAGATGTCCATGGAAACACAACTCTTCTTCTCCTCCCCAAACAGGCACTCATGATGGTTGTTTTCAGATAACACAATGTTCCTACTGACATTGATTATGTGGCAATGGTTTAAGTCAATCCTTCATAATATGGCCTCCATGGCGCTGTTATAATGACCTATAGCAGATGCCATTAGCAGACAGCTGATGTTAGCTTATGGCAACACTGTAATGACACAAACTGGTGACCTGAACTATCATCACGACTGTTAACAATATGTGTTATGTCATTATTATGACAGTGTTCTGTAGGCTTTGTAACAGAGGGGTCAAGTAAAGTGTCATCGATAATGTTGTCACTAAATGGTAATGCCTTATGTTTACCTGCGCATGCTGAGCCCTGGGTGTTTTCCTTACAGCTCTCTGAGAACTGGCACAGCAGGGAGAAGTAGAGAAAAACAACAAAACAAATCATTAGAATGAGTATTGATGGTTATCATTCTAACATACAGTAGGTAGGACACACACAAGCATGCACACAGGCACACCTCATCCAGTGAATTCCACATTCACCACAATGACCCTGATCAACTGGATCAGCTACTTTCCATCTCTCCTCTCATCTCTCCTTCTCTCCCTCTCGCCCTCCTTCTCTTGTCTTTCCTCATCTCCCCTTCTCTCTCTTTTCCTCTCATGATATGATGTTGATGTTTACCTGGGCTAGTTTAGAAATAGTAGAACAGTGGAACTAATAACTTAATGCCATAAATCACACTTGTAATAACTTGTCTTTATCTGTATTTGTCATGTCTTTAGACATACACACACGTACGTATGCACGCACACCACACACACACACACACACACACACGTATGCACACACACCCACACACATGTACACACACGCGCACCACACACACACACACACACACACACACACACACACACATACACACATATACACACCACACACCACACACCATTGAGAAATCAATCAGAAGTATTTCCTCAGTAGAGCAGGCCAGGGAGCCAATTAACCTGGGTTAAACCTGTTTACATTCATATCATTGATTTATGGAGCCGTGTTTATGCAAATCTATCTGTGCACATACTTAAATGCTGATAGAAGGGTCGAGGGTCCAAGAGAAGAGCCATAAAATCTCTGAACACCGAAGAGAAACAGTTCATGCATCACTGTTTAATGCAGAATCACAGCATTTACAGTAGACAGCTTGTATAGCCTCTTCTCTGTGCTGTGGCCTTTAGTCTGGTGTGTGTGTGTGTGTGTGTGTGTGTGTGTGTGTGTGTGTGTGTGTGTGTGTGTGTGTGTGTGTGTGTGTGTGTGTGTGTGTGTGTGTGTGTGTGTGTGTGAGCGTGTGGAGTCTCACCTGTCTGTTCTATCCCCCTGCTGTTGGCACTGAGTGGCGTCAGAGCGCACTGGTCACTTTCCACTTCGTTTCCATGACGATTCTTCTCCTGGGATTGCCTCACATCTTGGGGTCTCCAAGGCAACAACACACCTAAGTATCCATGGAAACCAATTGATTTATTATATAATGATCCGCTCCAGCCACTCAACACTCTGATGCATACAGGCTGTCACATGCTGCTGACTGATATGCCAGCTAACACACCAACACAGACAGAGATATGTCAACCATCTAACATGGATACGCCCATAACTCTCACTGATGTTGGCGAAAACAAGTCAATCATGTATGTCACAGAGCAACCATCTATCTGACACATCTATCTGAAGATCTCTGTCTCTGCACAGACTAATGTAACCAATCACAACCTGTCAGAATAATCACACTAAAGATCTGATTATCCTCCCTGATTCTGAACATAATCTGGTCACTGGGAAAGATACCAAAGTAATCAGAGAGTACTATACCTCAGGGAGATGCAGTGATTACCATCTCAACAACACTGGTCTGTCCTGTCCTGGGCTGGCCTGGCTGCCTGCTACAGTTCATATCCACTACAGTGCAGCTTAAAGCCTCGGGCTGTCTTTCGCACGGAAGTCATGTAAGGATTTTCTGTCTGTCAGTCAGTCTGTATTTCTGTCTGTTTGTATTTCTCTCTCTCTCTCTCTCTCTCTCTCTCTCTCTCTGTCTGTCAGTCTCTCTGTCTGTCAGTCTCTGTGTCTGTCTGTCTGTATTTCTGTCTGTCTCTCTGTCTGTGTCTGCCTGTTTACTTGTCTGTTTGTCTCTCTCTATCTCTCCGTCTGTCCATCTTCTGTTTTTCTTTCTTTCATTATCTTCCTCCCGCCCTTTAAATTTCTCTCCCAATACAGGGGCGTGGCCTATAGGGAGGGAGTAACAAGCCACACCCAAGCTGCTACGCCTTTACTTTAGAAAATACTTGTTTGGCTGTAAGGCTTACTAAGCTCTGTATCATAACAGGACAACATGGCAGGACATGCTATAAGCAGAGCTCTTCTGTGGTAATCATTTCTTTTAACTGGAGGTTAGTGCCAAATTCAACAGACTGCAGGGAAGATTCACTCAATGTTTTCCCTCTTCCTTTCTCCCACAGGTCATAAGAGGACATCCTGCATTAGATCATATCAGTGCATCAATGTCAACATGGAAAAATAGGTGAACATGTTCTAGTCACAGATACACCACAATGTTGTTGGCTGCCTAAATCTTCCAAATGACGATAAAACTAAACTGGCATCATTGGCATGCATACAGCACCCCCAATACAAAGCAAATATCCTTCCTAAAGGAAAGCTTCACATTGCGTTCTGAGTAAACACAACTTGGTCAAACCACTCTGCACTCTGCAGCTGTATGCATGTGCTTCAAGGCTTCAACTCTGCACATATCTAATATGTACAGTACAATATGTAATATCATACCTGAAGGCTTTATAGATCATACCTGTAGGCTCTATAGATCATATCTGTAGGCTCTATAGATCATATCTGTAGGCTCTATAGATCATACCTGAAGGCTCTATATATCATACCTGAAGGCTCTATATATCATACCTGAAGGCTCTATTGATAATACCTGCATGAAAGTTCAGCTCTATGGATAATTTCTGTGAAAGGTCATAGGCCTGTTATAAGACATAAAAATATAATTCAACCTTTCTGTAAGCCTGTTGTGAAGCCATGTAATGGCTTTCCTTTTTGATTTTCACAGATGTACGTGTGTGTGTGTGATAGCGTGCGTGTGTGTGTGAGGATGATGTGTGAATGAGTGTGCAGACATGTATATTTTCAGATGTGTGTGGATGTATGTTCTGTATATGCCAACTAAGTGACAACTACATGTAGAGTGTGTGTGTGTGTGTGTGGGTGTGTGTGTGTGTGTGTGTGTGTGCGGTCCAATGTGTGTGTGTGTGTCTGCAGGAGTGTGTGTGTGTGTGTGTGTGTGTGTGTGTGTGTGTGTGTGTGTGTCTGCAGGAGTGGGTGTGTGTGTGTGTGTGTGTGTGCGGTCCAATGTGTGTGTGTGTGTGTGTCTGCAGGAGTGGGTGGGTGTGTGTGTGTGTGTGTGCGGTCCAATGTGTGGGTGTGTGTGTGTCTGCAGGAGTGGGTGTGTGTGTTTGTGTGTGTGCGGTCCAATGTGTGTGTGTGTGTGTGTGTGTGTGTCTGCAGGAGTGGGTGGGTGTGTGTGTGTGTGTGTGCGGTCCAATGTGTGGGTGTGTGTCTGCAGGAGTGGGTGTGTGTGTTTGTGTGTGTGTGTGCGGTCCAATGTGTGTGTGTGTCTGCAGGAGTGGGTGTGTATGTTTGTGTGTGTGCGGTCCAATGTGTGTGTGTGTGTCTGCAGGAGTGGGTGTGTGTGTTTGTGTGTGTGTGTGCGGTCCAATGTGTGTGTGTGTCTGCAGGAGTGGGTGTGTGTGCCAAGACCTACATATCTGCCAACTAGGTGTTAGATAATGAGGGCGTTACCTTGAGGGTGTTACCTTGAGGGTGTTACCTGTGTAAGGACACAGAACTGTCAGGAACAAACTGTCCTAAATTATTTCTAAGGAAGATTCATCAAAGACATTTGGCTTTGCAATAGGTTAGCCTATCATGACCTCACTGCAAACACTGGTATGTCACAACCGTCTGGCGTCAGTCCGTCTCCCGAACTTAATAGGTGTACAGTACTTTATGGCGCAGATTTGTTGAATTTTTGTAGAGGGATTGATATGAGGATGTTGACTTAAATGGCAAAGGAACAATTCTGAACACCTATGGTTTTATAGAACTTTCAGCACAAACTATTTCCTAGGTGGCGTTTAAATGTCAGGGAGCATGCTTGTGTGAGCTCATCCCTTACAGCTGAAACAGAGTTGAACTATCTGCTATAGAACACTTCCAAAGGTCCTGCTTTGCTTTTCTACAGTCGCAGTAAACAAGAAGGCTAAAAGATAAAACACAAAAAACATAAAACAATAGTAAAATCAAACACCAAATTATGTCCAATGAAATGATAGGCTATCAGAAATAGCCTACTGAAATCAAATAGCTGCAAATTATGGACTTCACAACTATCATTTGACTTCCAAAAGCAAATTCAGCAAAGTTATTTTTTCCAGGCCTGCTGGTAATCAATCAATAAACAATCAAGAAACTTACTCTGTTGTCCACTTCCTCTTTGCGTCTCTCTGTAGCCTATAGGAACATTTGGCATGCCTCTGTCTCCTCTTCCTCTCTCACTCTCCTTCTCTTCACCTAAAAATCTGAGTTCTACCCAAGATGGTGGATAAATTAAGATAGTTCACTCAGGCCATTTACCATTGACACAAAAATTGGTCAGTTACGGTCTACTTAACTGGGTGTGTCCCATAGACACCAATGCAATAGCAGCTGGGTCTGATCGATTTAGTTCAGGGATGGGCAAATTGATGGGGGGGGGTCACAAAAAATCTAAACTCATCACGAGGGGCCTCTGTGACTCGTGGGTCTGCGCACCCACATCTACAGTGAGGGAAAAAAGTATTTGATCCCCTGCTGGTTTTGTAAGTTTGCCCACTGACAAAGACATCATCAGTCTATAATTTTAATGGTAGGTTTATTTGAACAGTGAGAGACAGAATAACAACAAAAAAATCAAGAAAAACGCATTACAAAAATGTTATGAATTGATTTGCATTTTAATGAGGGAAATAAGTATTTGACCCCTCTGCAAAATATGACTTAGTACTTGGTGTCACGCCCTGGCCTATAGAACTCTAGCTAGTTTGGTCAGGGTGTGAATATTCTAGATTTGTAGTTCTATGTTTGGCCGGGTGTGGTTCCCAATCAGAGGCAGCTGTCGCTCGTTGTCTCTGATTGGGGATCAGACTTAGGTAGCCAGTTTTCCTGCCTGGGTTGTGGGATTTTGTTGTGTTCCTGTTTAGGCTTGTGTGTTAGCCCTTTGGACCGTCACGGTTAAGTTTGTTATTTTGGTTACTGTGTCGTGTGTTTATTAGTTAATAAACATGTACGCCTTTCACGCTGCACCTTGGTCCGACCCGTTTCTTAACGTACGTGACACTTGGTGGCAAAACCCTTGTTGGCAATCACAGAGGTCAGACGTTTCTTGTAGTTGGCCACCAGGTTTGCACACATCTCAGGAAGGATTTTATCCAACTCCTCTTTGCAGATCTTCTCCAAGTCATTAAGGTTTCGAGGCTGACGTTTGGCAACTCGAACCTTCAGCTCCCTCCACAGATTTTCTATGGGATTAAGGTCTGGAGACTGGCTAGGCCACTCCAGGACCTTAATGTGCTTCTTCTTGAGCCACTCCTTTGTTGCCTTGGCCGTGTGTTTTGGGTCATTGTCATGCTGGAATACCCATCCAATACCCATCCACGACCCATTTTCTCTCTCTCTCTCTCTCTCTCTCTCTCTCTCTCTCTCTCTCTCTCTCTCTCTCTCTCTCTCTCTCTCTCTCTCTCTCTGTCTTTCTCACTCTCTCTCTCTCTCTCTCTCTCTCTTCTCTCTCTCTCTCTCCCTCTCTCGCTCTGATGTGACTGTACAGACACTAGAGGG
>NW_028164705.1:0-16524 GCF_964263955.1 Coregonus lavaretus
AGCTACCCTATCCCTTCCCTCTGTATTAGAACTATACAGCTACACTTACCCTTCCCTCTTTATTAGAACTATACAGCTACACTTAACCTCCTTTATTAGACTATACAGCACACTTACCCCTTTCTGTATTAGACTGTATATAGCTACACTTACCCTTCCCTCTGTATTAGAACTATACAGCTACACTTACCCTTCCCTCTGTATTAGAACTATACAGCTACACTTACCCTTCCCTCTGTTTAGAACTATACAGCTACACTTACCTTCCCTCTGTATTAGAACTATACAGCTACACTTACCCTTCCCTCTCTATTAGAACTATACAGCTACACTTACCCTTCCCTCTGTATTAGAACTATACAGCTACACTTACCCTTCCCTCTCTATTAGAACTATACAGCTACACTTACCCTTCCCTCTGTATTAGAACTATACAGCTACACTTACCCTTCCCTCTCTATTAGAACTATACAGCTACACTTACCCTTCCCTCTGTATTAGAACTATACAGCTACACTTACCCTTCCCTCTGTATTAGAACTATACAGCTACACTTACCCTTCCCTCTCTATTAGAACTATACAGCTACACTTACCCTTCCCTCTGTATTAGAACTATACAGCTACACTTACCCTTCCCTCTCTATTAGAACTATACAGCTACACTTACCCTTCCCTCTGTATTAGAACTATACAGCTACACTTACCCTTCCCTCTCTATTAGAACTATACAGCTACACTTACCCTTCCCTCTCTATTAGAACTATACAGCTACACTTACCCTTCCCTCTGTATTAGAACTATACAGCTACACTTACCCTTCCCTCTCTATTAGAACTATACAGCTACACTTACCCTTCCCTCTGTATTAGAACTATACAGCTACACTTACCCTTCCCTCTGTATTAGAACTATACAGCTACACTTACCCTTCCCTCTGTATTAGAACTATACAGCTACACTTACCCTTCCCTCTGTATTAGAACTATACAGCTACACTTACCCTTCCCTCTGTATTAGAACTATACAGTTACCCTTCCCTCTCTATTAGAACTATACAGCTACACTTACCCTTCCCTCTCTATTAGAACTACACAGCTACACTTACCCTTCCCTCTGTATTAGAACTATACAGCTACACTTACCCTTCCCTCTGTATTAGAACTATACAGCTACACTTACCCTTCCCTCTGTATTAGAACTATACAGCTACACTTACCCTTCCCTCTGTATTAGAACTATACAGCTACACTTACCCTTCCCTCTGTATTAGAACTATACAGCTACACTTACCCTTCCCTCTGTATTAGAACTATACAGCTACACTTACCCTTCCCTCTGTATTAGAACTATACAGCTACACTTATCCTTCCCTCTGTATTAGAACTATACAGCTACACTTACCCTTCCCTCTCTATTAGAACTATACAGCTACACTTATCCTTCCCTCTGTATTAGAACTATACAGCTACACTTACCCTTCCCTCTCTATTAGAACTATACAGCTACACTTACCCTTCCCTCTGTATTAGAACTATACAGCTACACTTACCCTTCCCTCTCTAATAGAACTATACAGCTACACTTACCCTTCCCTCTGTATTAGAACTATACAGCTACACTTACCCTTCCCTCTGTATTAGAACTATACAGCTACACTTACCCTTCCCTCTCTATTAGAACTATACAGCTACACTTACCCTTCCCTCTGTATTAGAACTATACAGCTACACTTACCCTTCCCTCTGTATTAGAACTATACAGCTACACTTACCCTTCCCTCTGTATTAGAACTATACAGCTACACTTACCCTTCCCTCTCTATTAGAACTATACAGCTACACTTACCCTTCCCTCTGTATTAGAACTATACAGCTACACTTACCCTTCCCTCTCTATTAGAACTATACAGCTACACTTACCCTTCCCTCTGTATTAGAACTATACAGCTACACTTACCCTTCCCTCTCTATTAGAACTATACAGCTACACTTACCCTTCCCTCTCTATTAGAACTATACAGCTACACTTACCCTTCCCTCTGTATTAGAACTATACAGCTACACTTACCCTTCCCTCTCTATTAGAACTATACAGCTACACTTACCCTTCCCTCTGTATTAGAACTATACAGCTACACTTACCCTTCCCTCTGTATTAGAACTATACAGCTACACTTACCCTTCCCTCTGTATTAGAACTATACAGCTACACTTACCCTTCCCTCTGTATTAGAACTATACAGCTACACTTACCCTTCCCTCTGTATTGGAACTATACAGTTACCCTTCCCTCTCTATTAGAACTATACAGCTACACTTACCCTTCCCTCTCTATTAGAACTACACAGCTACACTTACCCTTCCCTCTGTATTAGAACTATACAGCTACACTTACCCTTCCCTCTGTATTAGAACTATACAGCTACACTTACCCTTCCCTCTGTATTAGAACTATACAGCTACACTTACCCTTCCCTCTGTATTAGAACTATACAGCTACACTTACCCTTCCCTCTGTATTAGAACTATACAGCTACACTTACCCTTCCCTCTGTATTAGAACTATACAGCTACACTTACCCTTCCCTCTGTATTAGAACTATACAGCTACACTTACCCTTCCCTCTGTATTAGAACTATACAGCTACACTTACCCTTCCCTCTGTATTAGAACTATACAGCTACACTTACCCTTCCCTCTGTATTAGAACTATACAGCTACACTTATCCTTCCCTCTGTATTAGAACTATACAGCTACACTTACCCTTCCCTCTGTATTAGAACTATACAGCTACACTTACCCTTCCCTCTGTATTAGAACTATACAGCTACACTTACCCTTCCCTCTCTGTTAGAACTATACAGCTACACTTACCCTTCCCTCTCTATTAGAACTATACAGCTACACTTACCCTTCCCTCTGTATTAGAACTATACAGCTACACTTACCCTTCCCTCTCTATTAGAACTATACAGCTACACTTATCCTTCCCTCTGTATTAGAACTATACAGCTACACTTACCCTTCCCTCTGTATTAGAACTATACAGCTACACTTACCCTTCCCTCTGTATTAGAACTATACAGCTACACTTACCCTTCCCTCTCTATTAGAACTATACAGCTTCACTTACCCTTCCCTCTGTATTAGAACTATACAGCTACACTTACCCTTCCCTCTGTATTAGAACTATACAGCTACACTTACCCTTCCCTCTCTATTAGAACTATACAGCTACACTTACCCTTCCCTCTGTATTAGAACTATACAGCTACACTTACCCTTCCCTCTGTATTAGAACTATACAGCTACACTTACCCTCCCCTCTCTATTAGAACTATACAGCTACACTTACCCTTCCCTCTGTATTAGAACTATACAGCTACACTTACCCTTCCCTCTCTATTAGAACTATACAGCTACACTTACCCTTCCCTCTGTATTAGAACTATACAGCTACACTTACCCTTCCCTTTTTATTAGAACTATACAGCTACACTTACCCTTCCCTCTGTATTAGAACTATACAGCTACACTTACCCTTCCCTCTCTATTAGAACTATACAGCTACACTTCCCTCTGTATTAGAACTATACAGCTACACTTACCCTTCCCTCTGTATTAGAACTATACAGCTACACTTACCCTTCCCTCTGTATTAGAACTATACAGCTACACTTACCCTTCCCTCTGTATTAGAACTATACAGCTACACTTACCCTTCCCTCTCTATTAGAACTATACAGCTACACTTACCCTTCCCTCTGTATTAGAACTATACAGCTACACTTACCCTTCCCTCTGTATTAGAACTATACAGCTACACGTACCCTTCCCTCTGTATTAGAACTATACAGCTACACTTACCCTTCCCTCTCTATTAGAACTATACAGCTACACTTCCCTCTGTATTATAACTATACAGCTACACGTACCCTTCCCTCTGTATTAGAACTATACAGCTACACTTACCCTTCCCTCTCTATTAGAACTATACAGCTACACTTACCCTTCCCTCTGTATTAGAACTATACAGCTACACTTACCATTCCCTCTGTATTAGAACTATACAGCTACACTTACCCTTCCCTCTCTATTAGAACTATACAGCTACACTTACCCTTCCCTCTCTATTAGAACTATACAGCTACACTTACCCTTCCCTCTCTATTAGAACTATACAGTTACACTTATCCTTCCCTCTCTATTAGAACTATACAGCTACACTTACCCTTCCCTCTGTATTAGAACTATACAGCTACACTTACCCTTCCCTCTGTATTAGAACTATACAGCTACACCTACCCTTCCCTCTCTATTAGAACTATACAGCTACACTTACCCTTCCCTCTCTATTAGAACTATACAGCTACACTTACCCTTCCCTCTCTATTAGAACTATACAGTTACACTTATCCTTCCCTCTCTATTAGAACTATACAGCTACACTTACCCTTCCCTCTGTATTAGAACTATACAGCTACACTTACCCTTCCCTCTCTATTAGAACTATACAGCTACACTTACCCTCCCCTCTCTATTAGAACTATACAGCTACACTTACCCTTCCCTCTGTATTAGAACTATACAGCTACACTTCCCTCTGTATTATAACTATACAGCTACACTTACCCTTCCCTCTGTATTAGAACTATACAGCTACACTTCCCTCTGTATTATAACTATACAGCTACACTTACCCTTCCCTCTGTATTAGAACTATACAGCTACACTTACCCTTCCCTCTGTATTAGAACTATACAGCTACACTTACCCTTCCCTCTCTATTAGAACTATACAGCTACACTTCCCTCTGTATTATAACTATACAGCTACACTTACCCTTCCCTCTGTATTAGAACTATACAGCTACACTTACCCTTCCCTCTCTATTAGAACTATACAGCTACACTTACCCTTCCCTCTGTATTAGAACTATACAGCTACACTTACCTCTCTATTAGAACTATACAGCTACACTTACCCTTCCCTCTGTATTAGAACTATACAGCTACACTTACCCTTCCCTCTGTATTAGAACTATACAGCTACACTTACCCTTCCCTCTGTATTAGAACTATACAGCTACACTTACCCTTCCCTCTGTATTAGAACTATACAGCTACACTTACCCTTCCCTCTGTATTAGAACTATACAGCTACACTTACCCTTCCCTCTGTATTAGAACTATACAGCTACACTTACCCTTCCCTCTGTATTAGAACTATACAGCTACACTTACCCTTCCCTCTCTATTAGAACTATACAGCTACACTTCCCTCTGTATTAGAACTATACAGCTACACTTACCCTTCCCTCTGTATTAGAACTATACAGCTACACTTACCCTTCCCTCTGTATTAGAACTATACAGCTACACTTACCCTTCCCTCTGTATTAGAACTATACAGCTACACTTACCCTTCCCTCTCTATTAGAACTATACAGCTACACTTACCCTTCCCTCTGTATTAGAACTATACAGCTACACTTACCCTTCCCTCTGTATTAGAACTATACAGCTACACTTACCCTTCCCTCTGTATTAGAACTATACAGCTACACTTACCCTTCCCTCTCTATTAGAACTATACAGCTACACTTCCCTCTGTATTATAACTATACAGCTACACGTACCCTTCCCTCTGTATTAGAACTATACAGCTACACTTACCCTTCCCTCTCTATTAGAACTATACAGCTACACTTACCCTTCCCTCTGTATTAGAACTATACAGCTACACTTACCATTCCCTCTGTATTAGAACTATACAGCTACACTTACCCTTCCCTCTCTATTAGAACTATACAGCTACACTTACCCTTCCCTCTCTATTAGAACTATACAGCTACACTTACCCTTCCCTCTCTATTAGAACTATACAGTTACACTTATCCTTCCCTCTCTATTAGAACTATACAGCTACACTTACCCTTCCCTCTGTATTAGAACTATACAGCTACACTTACCCTTCCCTCTGTATTAGAACTATACAGCTACACCTACCCTTCCCTCTCTATTAGAACTATACAGCTACACTTACCCTTCCCTCTCTATTAGAACTATACAGCTACACTTACCCTTCCCTCTCTATTAGAACTATACAGTTACACTTATCCTTCCCTCTCTATTAGAACTATACAGCTACACTTACCCTTCCCTCTGTATTAGAACTATACAGCTACACTTACCCTTCCCTCTCTATTAGAACTATACAGCTACACTTACCCTCCCCTCTCTATTAGAACTATACAGCTACACTTACCCTTCCCTCTGTATTAGAACTATACAGCTACACTTCCCTCTGTATTATAACTATACAGCTACACTTACCCTTCCCTCTGTATTAGAACTATACAGCTACACTTCCCTCTGTATTATAACTATACAGCTACACTTACCCTTCCCTCTGTATTAGAACTATACAGCTACACTTACCCTTCCCTCTGTATTAGAACTATACAGCTACACTTACCCTTCCCTCTCTATTAGAACTATACAGCTACACTTCCCTCTGTATTATAACTATACAGCTACACTTACCCTTCCCTCTGTATTAGAACTATACAGCTACACTTACCCTTCCCTCTCTATTAGAACTATACAGCTACACTTACCCTTCCCTCTGTATTAGAACTATACAGCTACACTTACCTCTCTATTAGAACTATACAGCTACACTTACCCTTCCCTCTGTATTAGAACTATACAGCTACACTTACCCTTCCCTCTGTATTAGAACTATACAGCTACACTTACCCTTCCCTCTGTATTAGAACTATACAGCTACACTTACCCTTCCCTCTGTATTAGAACTATACAGCTACACTTACCCTTCCCTCTGTATTAGAACTATACAGCTACACTTACCCTTCCCTCTCTATTAGAACTATACAGCTACACTTACCCTTCCCTCTGTATTAGAACTATACAGCTACACTTACCCTTCCCTCTGTATTAGAACTATACAGCTACACTTATCCTTCCCTCTGTATTAGAACTATACAGCTACACTTACCCTTCCCTCTCTATTATACTATACAGCTACACTTACCCTTCCCTCTGTATTAGAACTATACAGCTACACTTACCCTTCCCTCTCTATTAGAACTATACAGCTACACTTATCCTTCCCTCTGTATTAGAACTATACAGCTACACTTACCCTTCCCTCTGTATTAGAACTATACAGCTACACTTACCCTTCCCTCTCTATTAGAACTATACAGCTACACTTACCCTTCCCTCTGTATTAGAACTATACAGCTACACTTACCCTTCCCTCTGTATTAGAACTATACAGCTACACTTACCCTTTCCTCTGTATTAGAACTATACAGCTACACTTACCCTTCCCTCTCTATTAGAACTATACAGCTACACTTACCCTTCCCTCTGTATTAGAACTATACAGCTACACTTACCCTTCCCTCTGTATTAGAACTATACAGCTACACTTACCCTTCCCTCTCTATTAGAACTATACAGCTACACTTACCCTTCCCTCTGTATTAGAACTATACAGCTACACTTACCCTTCCCTCTGTATTAGAACTATACAGCTACACTTACCCTTCCCTCTCTATTAGAACTATACAGCTACACTTACCCTTCCCTCTGTATTAGAACTATACAGCTACACTTACCCTTCCCTCTCTATTAGAACTATACAGCTACACTTACCCTTCCCTCTGTATTAGAACTATACAGCTACACTTACCCTTCCCTCTCTATTAGAACTATACAGCTACACTTACCCTTCCCTCTCTATTAGAACTATACAGCTACACTTACCCTTCCCTCTGTATTAGAACTATACAGCTACACTTACCCTTCCCTCTCTATTAGAACTATACAGCTACACTTACCCTTCCCTCTGTATTAGAACTATACAGCTACACTTACCCTTCCCTCTGTATTAGAACTATACAGCTACACTTACCCTTCCCTCTGTATTAGAACTATACAGCTACACTTACCCTTCCCTCTGTATTAGAACTATACAGCTACACTTACCCTTCCCTCTGTATTAGAACTATACAGTTACCCTTCCCTCTCTATTAGAACTATACAGCTACACTTACCCTTCCCTCTCTATTAGAACTACACAGCTACACTTACCCTTCCCTCTGTATTAGAACTATACAGCTACACTTACCCTTCCCTCTGTATTAGAACTATACAGCTACACTTACCCTTCCCTCTGTATTAGAACTATACAGCTACACTTACCCTTCCCTCTGTATTAGAACTATACAGCTACACTTACCCTTCCCTCTCTATTAGAACTATACAGCTACACTTACCCTTCCCTCTGTATTAGAACTATACAGCTACACTTACCCTTCCCTCTCTATTAGAACTATACAGCTACACTTACCCTTCCCTCTGTATTAGAACTATACAGCTACACTTACCCTTCCCTCTCTATTAGAACTATACAGCTACACTTACCCTTCCCTCTCTATTAGAACTATACAGCTACACTTACCCTTCCCTCTGTATTAGAACTATACAGCTACACTTACCCTTCCCTCTCTATTAGAACTATACAGCTACACTTACCCTTCCCTCTGTATTAGAACTATACAGCTACACTTACCCTTCCCTCTGTATTAGAACTATACAGCTACACTTACCCTTCCCTCTGTATTAGAACTATACAGCTACACTTACCCTTCCCTCTGTATTAGAACTATACAGCTACACTTACCCTTCCCTCTGTATTAGAACTATACAGTTACCCTTCCCTCTCTATTAGAACTATACAGCTACACTTACCCTTCCCTCTCTATTAGAACTACACAGCTACACTTACCCTTCCCTCTGTATTAGAACTATACAGCTACACTTACCCTTCCCTCTGTATTAGAACTATACAGCTACACTTACCCTTCCCTCTGTATTAGAACTATACAGCTACACTTACCCTTCCCTCTGTATTAGAACTATACAGCTACACTTACCCTTCCCTCTGTATTAGAACTATACAGCTACACTTACCCTTCCCTCTGTATTAGAACTATACAGCTACACTTACCCTTCCCTCTGTATTAGAACTATACAGCTACACTTATCCTTCCCTCTGTATTAGAACTATACAGCTACACTTACCCTTCCCTCTCTATTATACTATACAGCTACACTTACCCTTCCCTCTCTATTAGAACTATACAGCTACACTTACCCTTCCCTCTGTATTAGAACTATACAGCTACACTTACCCTTCCCTCTCTATTAGAACTATACAGCTACACTTATCCTTCCCTCTGTATTAGAACTATACAGCTACACTTACCCTTCCCTCTGTATTAGAACTATACAGCTACACTTACCCTTCCCTCTGTATTAGAACTATACAGCTACACTTACCCTTCCCTCTCTATTAGAACTATACAGCTACACTTACCCTTCCCTCTGTATTAGAACTATACAGCTACACTTACCCTTCCCTCTCTATTAGAACTATACAGCTACACTTACCCTTCCCTCTCTATTAGAACTATACAGCTACACTTACCCTTCCCTCTGTATTAGAACTATACAGCTACACTTACCCTTCCCTCTCTATTAGAACTATACAGCTACACTTACCCTTCCCTCTCTATTAGAACTATACAGCTACACTTACCCTTCCCTCTGTATTAGAACTATACAGCTACACTTACCCTTCCCTCTCTATTAGAACTATACAGCTACACTTACCCTTCCCTCTGTATTAGAACTATACAGTTACCCTTCCCTCTCTATTAGAACTATACAGCTACACTTACCCTTCCCTCTCTATTAGAACTACACAGCTACACTTACCCTTCCCTCTGTATTAGAACTATACAGCTACACTTACCCTTCCCTCTGTATTAGAACTATACAGCTACACTTACCCTTCCCTCTGTATTAGAACTATACAGCTACACTTACCCTTCCCTCTGTATTAGAACTATACAGCTACACTTACCCTTCCCTCTCTATTAGAACTATACAGCTACACTTACCCTTCCCTCTGTATTAGAACTATACAGCTACACTTACCCTTCCCTCTCTATTAGAACTATACAGCTACACTTACCCTTCCCTCTGTATTAGAACTATACAGCTACACTTACCCTTCCCTCTCTATTAGAACTATACAGCTACACTTACCCTTCCCTCTCTATTAGAACTATACAGCTACACTTACCCTTCCCTCTGTATTAGAACTATACAGCTACACTTACCCTTCCCTCTCTATTAGAACTATACAGCTACACTTACCCTTCCCTCTGTATTAGAACTATACAGCTACACTTACCCTTCCCTCTGTATTAGAACTATACAGCTACACTTACCCTTCCCTCTGTATTAGAACTATACAGCTACACTTACCCTTCCCTCTGTATTAGAACTATACAGCTACACTTACCCTTCCCTCTGTATTAGAACTATACAGTTACCCTTCCCTCTCTATTAGAACTATACAGCTACACTTACCCTTCCCTCTCTATTAGAACTACACAGCTACACTTACCCTTCCCTCTGTATTAGAACTATACAGCTACACTTACCCTTCCCTCTGTATTAGAACTATACAGCTACACTTACCCTTCCCTCTGTATTAGAACTATACAGCTACACTTACCCTTCCCTCTGTATTAGAACTATACAGCTACACTTACCCTTCCCTCTGTATTAGAACTATACAGCTACACTTACCCTTCCCTCTGTATTAGAACTATACAGCTACACTTACCCTTCCCTCTGTATTAGAACTATACAGCTACACTTATCCTTCCCTCTGTATTAGAACTATACAGCTACACTTACCCTTCCCTCTGTATTAGAACTATACAGCTACACTTACCCTTCCCTCTGTATTAGAACTATACAGCTACACTTACCCTTCCCTCTGTATTAGAACTATACAGCTACACTTATCCTTCCCTCTGTATTAGAACTATACAGCTACACTTACCCTTCCCTCTGTATTAGAACTATACAGCTACACTTACCCTTCCCTCTGTATTAGAACTATACAGCTACACTTACCCTTCCCTCTGTATTAGAACTATACAGCTACACTTATCCTTCCCTCTGTATTAGAACTATACAGCTACACTTACCCTTCCCTCTGTATTATAACTATACAGCTACACTTACCCTTCCCTCTCTATTATACTATACAGCTACACTTACCCTTCCCTCTCTATTAGAACTATACAGCTACACTTACCCTTCCCTCTGTATTAGAACTATACAGCTACACTTACCCTTCCCTCTCTATTAGAACTATACAGCTACACTTATCCTTCCCTCTGTATTAGAACTATACAGCTACACTTACCCTTCCCTCTGTATTAGAACTATACAGCTACACTTACCCTTCCCTCTGTATTAGAACTATACAGCTACACTTACCCTTCCCTCTCTATTAGAACTATACAGCTACACTTACCCTTCCCTCTGTATTAGAACTATACAGCTACACTTACCCTTCCCTCTCTATTAGAACTATACAGCTACACTTACCCTTCCCTCTCTATTAGAACTATACAGCTACACTTACCCTTCCCTCTGTATTAGAACTATACAGCTACACTTACCCTTCCCTCTCTATTAGAACTATACAGCTACACTTACCCTTCCCTCTCTATTAGAACTATACAGCTACACTTACCCTTCCCTCTGTATTAGAACTATACAGCTACACTTACCCTTCCCTCTCTATTAGAACTATACAGCTACACTTACCCTTCCCTCTGTATTAGAACTATACAGCTACACTTACCCTTCCCTCTGTATTAGAACTATAGAGCTACACTTACCCATCCCTCTGTATTAGAACTATACAGCTACACTTACCCTTCCCTCTGTATTAGAACTATACAGCTACACTTACCCTTCCCTCTCTATTAGAAATATACAGCTACACTTACCCTTCCCTCTGTATTAGAACTATACAGCTACACTTACCCTTCCCTCTCTATTAGAACTATACAGCTACACTTACCCTTCCCTCTGTATTAGAACTATACAGCTACACTTACCCTTCCCTCTCTATTAGAACTATACAGCTACACTTACCCTTCCCTCTGTATTAGAACTATACAGCTACACTTACCCTTCCCTCTGTATTAGAACTATACAGTTACACTTCCCTCTGTATTAGAACTATACAGCTACACTTACCCTTCCCTCTCTATTAGAACTACACAGCTACACTTACCCTTCCCTCTGTATTAGAACTATACAGCTACACTTACCCTTCCCTCTGTATTAGAACTATACAGCTACACTTACCCTTCCCTCTGTATTAGAACTATACAGCTACACTTACCCTTCCCTCTGTATTAGAACTATACAGCTACACTTACCCTTCCCTCTGTATTAGAACTATACAGGTACACTTACCCTTCCCTCTGTATTAGAACTATACAGCTACACTTACCCTTCCCTCTGTATTAGAACTATACAGCTACACTTACCCTTCCCTCTGTATTAGAACTATACAGCTACACTTACCCTTCCCTCTCTATTAGAACTATACAGCTACACTTACCCTTCCCTCTCTATTAGAACTATACAGCTACACTTACCCTTCCCTCTCTATTAGAACTATACAGCTACACTTACCCTTCCCTCTGTATTAGAACTATACAGCTACACTTACCCTTCCCTCTGTATTAGAACTATACAGCTACACTTACCCTTCCCTCTGTATTAGAACTATACAGCTACACTTACCCTTCCCTCTGTATTAGAACTATACAGCTACACTTACCCTTCCCTCTGTATTAGAACTATACAGCTACACTTACCCTTCCCTCTGTATTAGAACTATACAGCTACACTTACCCTTCCCTCTGTATTAGAACTATACAGCTACACTTACCCTTCCCTCTGTATTAGAACTATACAGCTACACTTATCCTTCCCTCTCTATTAGAACTATACAGCTACACTTACCCTTCCCTCTGTATTAGAACTATACAGTTACACTTACCCTTCCCTCTGTATTAGAACTATACAGCTACACTTATCCTTCCCTCTCTATTAGAACTATACAGCTACACTTACCCTTCCCTCTGTATTAGAACTATACAGCTACACTTACACTTCCCTCTGTATTAGAACTATACAGCTACACTTACCCTTCCCTCTGTATTAGAACTATACAGCTACACTTACCCTTCCCTCTCTATTAGAACTATACAGCTACACTTACCCTTCCCTCTGTATTAGAACTATACAGCTACACTTACCCTTCCCTCTGTATTAGAACTATACAGCTACACTTACCCTTCCCTCTGTATTAGAACTATACAGCTACACTTACCCTTCCCTCTGTATTAGAACTATAGAGCTACACTTACCCTTCCCTCTGTATTAGAACTATACAGCTACACTTACCCTTCCCTCTGTATTAGAACTATACAGCTACACTTACCCTTCCCTCTCTGTTAGAGCTATACAGCTACACTTACCCTTCCCTCTCTATTAGAACTATACAGCTACACTTACCCTTCCCTCTGTATTAGAACTATACAGCTACACTTACCCTTCCCTCTCTATTAGAACTACACAGCTACACTTACCCTTCCCTCTGTATTAGAACTATACAGCTACACTTACCCTTCCCTCTCTATTAGAACTACACAGCTACACTTACCCTTCCCTCTGTATTAGAACTATACAGCTACACTTACCCTTCCCTCTGTATTAGAACTATACAGCTACACTTACCCTTCCCTCTGTATTAGAACTATACAGCTACACTTACCCTTCCCTCTGTATTAGAACTATACAGCTACACTTACCCTTCCCTCTCTATTAGAACTATACAGCTACACTTACCCTTCCCTCTGTATTAGAACTATACAGCTACACTTACCCTTCCCTCTGTATTAGAACTATACAGATACACTTACCCTTCCCTCTCTAATAGAACTATACAGCTACACTTACCCTTCCCTCTCTATTAGAACTATACAGCTACACTTACCCTTCCCTCTCTATTAGAACTATACAGCTACACTTACCCTTCCCTCTGTATTAGAACTATACAGCTACACTTACCCTTCCCTCTCTATTAGAACTATACAGCTACACTTACCCTTCCCTCTGTATTAGAACTATACAGCTACACTTACCCTTCCCTCTGTATTAGAACTATACAGCTACACTTACCCTTCCCTCTGTATTAGAACTATACAGCTACACTTACCCTTCCCTCTGTATTAGAACTATACAGCTACACTTACCCTTCCCTCTGTATTAGAACTATACAGCTACACTTATCCTTCCCTCTGTATTAGAACTATACAGCTACACTTACCCTTCCCTCTGTATTAGAACTATACAGCTACACTTACCCTTCCCCTCTGTATTAGAACTATACAGCTACACTTACCCTTCCCTCTGTATTAGAACTATACAGCTACACTTACCCTTCCCTCTGTATTAGAACTATACAGCTACACTTACCCTTCCCTCTCTATTAGAACTATACAGCTACACTTACCCTTCCCTCTCTATTAGAACTATACAGCTACACTTATCCTTCCCTCTGTATTAGAACTATACAGCTACACTTACCCTTCCCTCTCTATTAGAACTATACAGCTACACTTACCCTTCCCTCTCTATTAGAACTATACAGCTACACTTACCCTTCCCTCTGTATTAGAACTATACAGCTACACTTACCCTTCCCTCTCTATTAGAACTACACAGCTACACTTACCCTTCCCTCTCTATTAGAACTATATAGCTACACTTCCCTCTCTATTAGAACTATACAGCTACACTTACCCTTCCTTCTGTATTAGAACTATACAGCTACACTTACCCTTCCCTCTGTATTAGTACTATACAGCTACACTTACCCTTCCCTCTCTATTAGAACTATACAGCTACACTTCCCTCTCTATTAGAACTATACAGCTACACTTACCCTTCCCTCTGTATTAGAACTATACAGCTACACTTACCCTTCCCTCTGTATTAGAACTATACAGCTACACTTACCCTTCCCTCTGTATTAGAACTATACAGCTACACTTACCCTTCCCTCTCTATTAGAACTATACAGCTACACTTACCCTTCCCTCTCTATTAGAACTATACAGCTACACTTACCCTTCCCTCTGTATTAGAACGATACAGCTACACTTACCCTTCCCTCTGTATTAGAACTATACAGCTACACTTACCCTTCCCTCTCTATTAGAACTATACAGCTACACTTACCCTTCCCTCTGTATTAGAACTATACAGCTACACTTACCCTTCCCTCTGTATTAGAACTATACAGCTACACTTACCCTTCCCTCTGTATTAGAACTATACAGCTACACTTACTCTTCCCTCTCTATTAGAACTATACAGCTACACTTACCCTTCCCTCTGTATTAGAACTATACAGCTACACTTACCCTTCCCTCTGATTTAGAACTATACAGCTACACTTACCCTTCCCTCTCTATTAGAACTATACAGCTACACTTACCCTTCCCTCTGTATTAGAACTATACAGCTACACTTACCCTTCCCTCTGTATTAGAACTATACAGCTACACTTACCCTTCCCTCTCTATTAGAACTATACAGCTACACTTACCCTTCCCTCTGTATTAGAACTATACAGCTACACTTACCCTTCCCTCTGTATTAGAACTATACAGCTACACTTACCCTTCCCTCTGTATTAGAACTATACAGCTACACTTACCCTTCCCTCTGTATTAGAACTATACAGCTACACTTACCCTTCCCTCTCTATTAGAACTATACAGCTACACTTACCCTTCCCTCTGTATTAGAACTATACAGCTACACTTACCCTTCCCTCTGTATTATAACTATACAGCTACACGTACCCTTCCCTCTGTATTAGAACTATACAGCTACACTTACCCTTCCCTCTCTATTAGAACTATACAGCTACACTTACCCTTCCCTCTGTATTAGAACTATACAGCTACACTTACCCTTCCCTCTGTATTAGAACTATACAGCTACACTTACCCTTCCCTCTCTATTAGAACTATACAGCTACACTTACCCTTCCCTCTCTATTAGAACTATACAGCTACACTTACCCTTCCCTCTGTATTAGAACTATACAGCTACACTTACCCTTCCCTCTCTATTAGAACTATACAGCTACACTTACCCTTCCCTCTGTATTAGAACTATACAGCTACACTTACCCTTCCCTCTCTATTAGAACTATACAGCTACACTTACCCTCCCCTCTCTATTAGAACTATACAGCTACACTTACCCTTCCCTCTGTATTAGAACTATACAGCTACACTTCCCTCTGTATTATAACTATACAGCTACACTTACCCTTCCCTCTGTATTAGAACTATACAGCTACACTTCCCTCTGTATTATAAATATACAGCTACACTTACCCTTCCCTCTGTATTAGAACTATACAGCTACACTTACCCTTCCCTCTGTATTAGAACTATACAGCTACACTTACCCTTCCCTCTCTATTAGAACTATACAGCTACACTTCCCTCTGTATTAT